>NC_080025.1:63304432-63607463 GCF_030020395.1 Manis pentadactyla | reverse complement strand
CACCAATAGTCTACGGGGCTGGTCCATTCGTTTATGGACAGTCCTATGGCATTTGAATGAGAAGTGGCTAAAAGGAGCCTTGAGCCCTATGGATATCCTAACACACATTGCTGTCTCTCCTATACATCTTTATGTGCAAACCAATGAGGAGTTAATAAAGCCAGGATATGGCCAGCAGAGCAACATTCTGTTGCCAGCCCCAAATGCGTTAAGCCCTGGAGACTCTGTTGAGTGGACATGGCCCTGGACATTTTAACACATGGATTAGTGATGGCTGGCCCTTGCAGAACCTTGGGGACAAGGCCTGGAAGCTGGCCTCCTCTGTGTTTCTGGAGTAAGAGCAGAATGGCCCCCCAAAATAATTGTTGTGTACCCAAAACGTCTAGAAGGTACAAGCATCTTATGGGGAAGTTTTGTTTTTTATTTATGGCCAGTGCATGTACTTCCCATAGCCCTTTATATTAACCATCTATAATTCCCAGAGGGATGGAGGTGAAAGTCTGCCATACTAGACCATTCCTGCCACTGTCCTGTTGAACCACTCTCTTGAAAGCATCCTACCTGATGAACAAGATCTGCTTATGCTGGTGTCATTAAAACATGTACCTTACCACCCTTAAGGTTATTTTCTTCTATAGTCCCTGTGACCTGGACCTGCCCTCCTGGCTGTAGCTGCCACGTGATGATTTCCTTGAACTCCCTACCCATTCAGCTACTGAGTGCCCATGGAATGGGCAAGCTATGGACTTAATCTGCATAGGACTTTGAATTTAGCTGAATCCTCTGGCTTGAGGATTATGATTTAATTGCTGTTGTTATTACATGTTATTAGTCTGGTTACAGTGCTCCAGTTTTCTCACACAGGGTCATGCAGAAGATGGAGAGAGAGTAGATTTGGAGGTGAGATTTCTGGAGGTGTGGGTTGTGGGTAAAATTGCAGTATTTCCAGAATCTCTTACCTGGCCTTAGTGCATCTCCCTATTGATAGGTGTTCCTAAGGGATGGAGTGAAGCAGTCCACCTCCATATCAGTAGGTAATTACAAGGGCTAGCAAGGGCTTATCTGGACCAGAGAGGTTGAGTGGGGCCTCTTCTGCAGCCGGGTCTCAAGAGACACAGGAGAGCATAAGTGGATGACTGCTTGTAAACAATAAAAGGGTTTCTCCCACTTTATTTCTCCTTTTGACTGATTTTGGTTTCAAAGGTATTTTTCCCCAGGCTGGGAAAATATTTTCCCTCCAGAGTTACATCTGCTTACTTAATTTACTAATGTATGCATATGAAAACTGGGCTATAGAGACCTTAGTCTCCTTAATTCTCCTAGCTGAGTTAATGGTAAATATCACTAGAGTACTAATCAGCCAGTAGCACTGAGATTTGTCTATAAAGCCAACTTAAATTAACCCTCAAATTACTCCAAGTATAATTAGAAAAGCATTATAGCTATTCCAATAGGCAGGGACACTCTCAACTTCCCCTACTCCCCACCTGTTCTCTGGAAGAATAACATGTTTTATTTCACATCAAAATGCAAATTTGCTTTCTTATGCCATATTATAAGCAACTAAATTTAAGTGGAATGAAAATTTATTTTTAATTGAGTCAACACCTATTTATATGGCTTCAAAAGCATATTAAAACAAAAATATTATTGGGTGAAATGCTTTTCAGAATTATTTAATTTGAAATAATAAGACTAAACACCCAGGATATTTTGCCAGCTGATAATTTTCAAGAATAGTTTTCCTTAGAGTCTCATTTAGCATGGCTTCATTTTCACTGTGTAAAACTACTATCTTTTTAAGAAATGAGGGAATATTTAAAAAATCAATGGTTAGACTACACAAATAATTCATGATTCCCTTTGAAGGCAATCAGGGGACTGTCTCTTCAGTCAGTTTCCATATATACATTGACATGTCTTTATTGAGAACTTACATTAGACCATGTCCTGTGAATGGAGGTATGGACTAGAGACACTTTAATTGATCATGGCCAAGTGGCTTTTAAAAACTACTGGAGGAGCCAGATAATCATACAATTATTTACATCATTAAGCTCAAGTTCCCTGGGAAGACAGGTCTGTTATTTTGTAGAAACTTATAAAGAATGGTATGATTAGATAGTGGTGTATGAAGAATAAATGACCTTCTAGAAGTCTTAAGGCTCAGGGGGAGATTCAGGCATAAAGGACCTTTTTACCATGCTAACAATTTTAGAGTGAATCCAAAAAAGCAATATGAAGTTATTAGAGGCTTATAAGCATAGGGAAAATTATCAGATTTACATATTTCCCCTCACATTTTGTAATAGAAAATTTTCGAACATGCAGAAAAGCTAAAATTTTGTGCAATAAACTCCCAAATATCCATTACCTTGATCCTGTAACTACATATTTTTTTATGTTAGCTTTAGTGCATTCATTTAGTCATCTATTGATTCATCTCATCTTGAAAAATTTTTAAGATTTGAAGACTAATTTATAAACAGAAAATTTTAGCCTTTATAGTATACAGCTGTTTGAGATTTGACAAAACATAGTGTTATATAATTACCAGAACAAAGATACAAAACAGTTCAATCTTATTTTTTAATGCATTTCAATGTTTTCTCAGATATCAGTACATTTCATGTCTAAGCACTTCAGCAGGCATGATAACTAGAGTTCAAGATTTGTTTGAGGTTACTTATAGTTTCTAATGTACACACAGTGAAATACACCAATCATAACCTTTCTATGAGCACTGACCAATGCATAAACCCAACCTGGGCAACCCTGAACCCCTATTGAAATGATTTTAAAGGATCTCATCACAAGAAAAGAAACTGTAACATGTAGGTGATGGATGTTAACCAGACATTGTGGTGATTGTTTTGCATATACAGATAAGGAATCACTCATTTTACACTTGAAACTAATATAATGTTATAATTCAAATATACCTCAATGAAAAAAGATGCAGAACATGTCCATCACCCCAGAAAATCTCTGTATGCTCCTATGTAGACAATTCCTGATCCCACTCTCTTCTTCCTATTAGCAACTATGTCCTGATTTCTTTTTTAACTACAAATCAGTTTTACATCTTCTAGAATTTCAGATAAATAGATTCAAAGAATATGTTCTGTGTAAGGCATCTTTCAGTCAGCATAATATTTTTGAGAATCAGATATGTTTGGTGTATAAATATTTCTTTTTAATTTACTAAGTGGTATTCCACTGTATAAATATATGACAGTTTATTCATTCTCCTTTTGGTAGTTACTTGAGCTGTTTCCAATTTTGGTTATTAATAAAGCTACCATGGACATTCCTGTACAAGGCTTTAGTGAATTTTTTTTTCATTACTCTTAAAGTAAACTTCTAGAATTAGAATTTCTTGGGCATGGGGTAGTATACACTTAATTTTATTTTCTTAAAAGCCAGACCTTATTACAAAGGGGTTGCATTATCAGATTAATAATTTAAAAATGATGCTGCTTCTAAGGATAGAGATTAGCTTGGAAATCGGCAAAAGTAAATAAGGAGAAACAAATTACAATGTTTGGCTACAATAGGGGCCATGGAAATAGAGTAGAATGAATATAGTTAAGATATATTTAGGAGATAGGATTTAAATATATGGTATTAGATTTATAAACATATGGTAGTTGATAGAATTGGAAGATTTGAGGTAGTGATAGGATTGAGGATTTTTCTGGGGTGACAGAAATGTTCTGCATCTTTTTTAAAATTGAGGTGTATTTGACATATTACATTAGTTTCAGGGGTACAATGAATGACTTTATATATGTGGAATCAAGTTTCAGCCATGTCAGTTTTTCAGGCATGAACAAATGGTTGCTAGTAGTACAATTTACCAAGATGGACAGTCTTCATAGGGCACCAGGTTTGAGCTCCATTTTAACGTGTTCAGTTTGATGTGACTGTTTTCTGTCTTGGAATAATGATCAGCTGATTTGCAACTATATTTTTCTGACAAGAACCAGAAAAAATATATGCAATGAAGCCCATTTTGCTAAGCAAAAAAAGATTTGTTTTCTCAATCTACCCTTCCCTTGAACTAAAACACTAAATAGTATGTCCTCAGTTATAATCTACTCAAAGAAAGAGAATATAGATTTCTATTATTTCTTTATGTTAAAATATTAAAAGATAACCTATTATACTCATTTCAACAGCTTGGAATGTATGACTTTTGCTTGAAAAAAATCACAGCACTTTTACTGGACAAGGAGATGGCTTATTACATAAGACCTAATTATGATAAATGAGAAATATGATATGGTACAATATTTTCACAGATGGTTGAAGTCTCTTTGGGAAAAGCTTGGATTCAAGTTCATCTATATAATCTGCTTGGGATAATTTAGATGGAATTTGAAAGAAATAAGTTTACTAGCAATTTCAAGCATTAAACTTAGAAACAAACACACACTAATTGTAATTGTTGAAGTTACAGTAGAACTAAGACTCTAACCAATAAAGTCGAATACACGTTTTTAAAGAGACTTTTAAAGGTCTTTGTAGTCTGTGTTTTGCTCAAAAATAATACAGTGCCTAGTGTTAATGAGGATTCTAATGGAACTGATTTTAGGCATGACTTTAGCCAGAATTTTACTCTTCCAACTTGCTATTTTTGAAACAAGATAAAAGTATTTTTAGAATTACAGAAGTTCTTGGAATGATAACAAAAATGATTAATAGGAACACTACATATATAAAAAGGACTTCTACAAACCACTTAATCATTAAACATGTTTTTATTACTTATGCAGTTTTATCAATGCTGATAAAAACAATTCAAAATCTGAATTATCAGTTCCTAATCTCATGTTATACCACTCAACATAGTTACATAAAATAATGAGTTGTCATTAAAATGTAATTAAAGATTCACACTTCATGCCAAGCTGTCAACAGGCTTATTTTGCTTAATTATCTACAGATTTTCAGGACCACCTATTTTCAGGAGGGCTTTTCACTTCTAGGAGGTCAATGAAAGGAAAAGAAAATGAAGATCTTGCCAACCACCTTGTCCACGATTATTTGCTCCTGACTGAAGAATGACTGTAGCTTCCCTTAATGCTTGGTATTTCACTCAGATCAAGTGGTCACAGGCTCTTAATAGTCAGTTACAAAGTCTGGCTAGAAGCTAAAAAGAAAAAGGAGACCTATTTAAACAAATACAATTTAAATATTGCAAAAGCTACTGTTAGGTAATAGTAAATTTGTTGTTTTGGCCTATTGAAGGCTTCTACACTGTGGTTCTTAAAGTTAAATAAAGGTTTTATTCATTAGTAATTCATTGTTTCTTTCTTGGTAATGCTAAGTCTGGGAACATAAATTTTCATTAGAAAGATTATATTACTTTTCTAATGAGGTACATGAACATATGTAAAATAACATTTAAAAATGAAGAATATTAAACAGATTATTATTTGTAAGAATAGACACTGAGAAATATCTTTGATTCATATTAAAAAAGTTATCTGCAGTGGCTGAATAATAACGATTTTTTTTTTTTTTGCCAGTATACTTGGAGATTCACTGGCATTTAAAAAGCAAATATTTACAAACTTCTTAAATCACACATTACAGTTTTACTTTAAATTTCTAAAAACTAGTGGAGGGAGGAGGAACAGATGCCGGCATGAGAAGTGAGGGAGAAACCATGCCTCAAAACCACGTATGATATGAAAATCCAGCAAATACAAATAATACTGAAAGAGCAACCCAAAGACTGCAGAACAGACTGCTTACATCTGGGGAAAAGAGAAGACCTCACAGAAAAGGGTAAAGTAGCGAAGCCATGATCTGGTAAAATCCAAGCCCTCCCCTAATCCGAGCCCAAAGGCAGGTGGAAGAGAAACTGAGTGGGAGGGAGTAGACGCCAAGGACTACTAAATACCCAGTGCTGGAGATCTTCTCTGGGAGCATGACACCACAGTACATGGTGCTCTGAAGATTAGTGGGGTTAGAAAGCAAACGTAGGCAGAATACTCAGAAAGACTGAGATTCCAGCCACCTGTGGAGAACACGTACCCACAACGGGCCACTCAGGGACAAAAGAAAAGTGGGCACTTTGAAAGACTTCCCAACAGTGAGAGGGCTGCTAATGGGGCAAGGATTACACAGAGCTTGCTGCTCAGGAGAAAGGACAGGAGAACAAAATCATCTCAGCACACTCAGCCCAGCAGATGGGAAAGTTTCAGGAGCTTCAGAAGCTCCATGCCCCTGGCTGGCAATGCAGAGCTCAGACTCTCCACTGTGATAGGCAGCCTGCTGCTTTTTCCTTCCAACAGGCACTGGCCCACATATCTGCTGCCCACACCATCACACCAGGTCAGTCAGAAGGTGGCTCCACCTATGGCAGTTACAGGAGCATAATGCAGAGACTCTTCCCTGTGCACAGAGCACACTGGACTTGGCAGTGGAGGCAGGCACTGTACCCAGGAAGCAGAAAAGAACTTTTTCATCCTGGCCTGCACTGGTTCTGCTTGCCTGTGACCCCTGCCATTGCTCCAGATGCTCTGCAGCTCCAGAGAGTAGAGCTTCTGGGCACTAGAGGGTGCCACCTACACAAACTCATTAGTCCATAGGAATCACTAGAATGAAATGGCAAAAAATTTTGTACAAAAAAATCCAACCCCCAGAAAGATGGCTAAGTGAAACTAAAATCACCAATCTTCCAGATAAAGATTTCAAAATAAAAATCATAAACATGCTCATGGAGCTACAGAAAAACATTTAAGATCTCAGGGAGGACTTCAAAAAAGAGATAGAAACTTTGAAAAATACAGTATCTGAATGAAATATACAATGCAGTGATTTAAAGTAGATTAGATAAGGTAGAGGAGATGGTAAATGAGGCAGAAATTAGAGAACAGGAAACAAGGGAGCTGAGGCACAGAGAGAAAACAGTTCTCTACGAGTGAAAGAATATTAAGAGAAATGTGCGACCAACCCAAACAGAACAATATTTGCATTACAGGGGTATCAAAAGAAGAAGAGAGAGAAAAAGGGACAGAAAGTCTTCTTGAGGAAATAATTGCTGAAAACTTCCTTATTGGAGAAATAGTCTCTCAAGTCATATAAATGCACAGATCTCCCAACATAAGGGACCCTAGGAGGACAACACCAAGACATATAATAATTAAAATGGCAAAGATCAAGGACAAGGACAGAGTATTAAAAGCAGCCAGAGAGAGAAAAAAGACCACATATAAGGGAAAGAGTCCATCAGGCTGTTAGAAGATTTCTCAATAAAACCTTCACAGGCTAGAAGGGAATGGCATGATATATTTAATGCAATGAAACAGAAGGGCCTCCAACCAAAAATACTCTACCCAGCAAGATTATTATTTAAATTTGAAGGAGGCATTAAACAATTTTCATATAAGCAAAAGTTGAGGGTATTTACCACCTACAAACTGTCTCTACAGTGAATTTTAAAGGGATGCTATAGACAGAAGTAGCTGTCACCAGAGAAAAAGAAACCACAGTAAAGGAAGTAGATCAATCACTAAGCAAATGCAAAATTAAATCAACTACCCACAAAGTTAGTCAAGGGATACACAAAGAGTACAGAATAGAACACCTAATATATAAAGAATGGAGGATAAAAAAGAGAAGAGAAAAAAGAACCTTTAGACTGCATTTGAAATAGCAAGTTAGACTGTTAGATAGCAAGGAAGCTGCCCTTGAACCATTGGTAACCATGAATCTAAAGCCTTCAGTGACATAAGTACATAACTATTGAAAATCACCCTAAATATAAATGGCCTGAATGCATCAATCAAAAGACATAGAGTTAAAGAATGGATAAAAAACAAGATCCATCTATATACTGTTACAAGAACCTCACTTAAATCCCAGAGACATACACAGACTAATGGAAAAAGATATTTATTGTAAAAAATAGGGAGAAAAAAGCAGGAGTTGCAATACTTGTATCAGACAAAACAGACTTCCTTTTTTGGAGCTATAATTTTACAAATTACCTATAAATTTGATTTAGTATCTCACATTTGTAAAGTAAAATCCTCCACTGACTCCTGGTATTGACCCTTTTCTTAGGTCACCATTTACAATACAAACTTCTCAAGAGTTGTCTATACAGTATATTCATTTATTGCCCACACATTCATTCCTCAACCCATTTATAACTAGCTTTGGCCACCATTTATCCACTAAAATTCCTGTTATCAAGGTATCAGTGGTCTCCCTCATGCCAAATCCAGTAGAAACTTGTCAACAGCTTTTGACACAGCTGGGCAATTATTTTATCCAAATGTTGCAATGGGAGGAGGGGGTTCCCCACTCAGCGAAAGTTCACTATGAATTCAATAAAACAAAATAATGACAACAGAACATTGGGGGTAAAAAGGGATATATACCAAACTTAATTCTCAGGCTAGTAGGTCAAGCACTAGACTCCCGTCTGCCTCTCTCAGTCTCTGGCCTGGCTTCGGGCTCTGTTTCCCAGGCACTACCTCTGCTGATGGCTCCATCTCCACTTCTTTTCTGCTTCCCAACACAATGCTCTGCAACTTCCTTCTGCCAGTGTCCTAGAACCAGGAGGAACTCTGTGGGTGGGTCTCTGTGGTGACTGAGGGACACCCAATCAATTACATCCAGGAGCTTGTGGGTTTCTTCTCCAACACTCCCCTGGGCTGTTACTTCCTCATTTGCTCTCTATTGGCAGTAAACAGTTTTCTGCCAATGGGTATGTAAGCAGGCTAAGTATGTATACAATGGGCGATACTAGAATCTTCAGCTGAAGTGAGAATCCTGGTCACAAAATTTCCATTTTCCCTACAACAAAGATCTTGGTTCTTCTCTAATTTAAATTCTATCTTAGTGATCACATTCATTTCCATGGCTTCAAATACTATTTCATATCTGTAGTCCAGTACTCCCTTTTTTACTCAATATCCACATGTCCATCGATAAACCCTCTTTATATGTGTTACACACAGCTTAAATGTAAGATATACAGAATCAAACTTTATTTCTACCTATAATCCTTTCCTCATAAATGTTCCTCTCACGTCTGTTCCTGTCCAAGAATAAATGCCATTTCCATAATTTTTTAAGATAGAAGCTTGGTACTCATTCTCAATTATTCCCATACCAACTTCGTGCTCATTCCTCAATCCAATCCATGATGCCTATTAATACCTTCAAAATATATTTCAAATCTGTCCAATTCTCTCTACATCTTACTGCATTCCAATGTAAGCCATAATTTCTGACCAATTGCTACCTTCTAATCAATTTCCACATAATGATCACCTGATATTTTTAAAACATAAATTTGATCATTTTATTTCTCTGCCCTAAATCATTTTGTGGCTCTCTCTTGTGTTTAGAATAAATTATATACTCCTATTAAGGCCTACAAGCACAACCTACCCTCCAATTCTGATAGAATAAGTTATTTTTCCAATCTCATTTCTCATTTTTTCCCATTTCCCCATGATCACCATCTGTCAGCCACAGTGTTCTTTTAGTTCCTATACTCACCAGGGCCTGCATGTTCTTCTTTAGATGGCTCTTCCCTCTACACTGTTATCATTTGAAGTTATACACCAGTGTAACTGGTTGTCTCTATCAGTGATATATAAGCTAGTTTTCCTTATATTTACTACAAAACATTTTCCTAACTTTCATTACATAATTTACAATTATTCCCTTTTTGTTCGCTGCCCATCTTTCTCAAAAAACTGAATTGCTGTGAGATTAGGGACTATGTCTGCCTTGCTAAATAGTGCATCTCTGCCACCTACCATGCTGCCCAACACATTGGAGATGCTCAAAACCAGAAATCCATTTCTGGTTACATGTGGGTGAATTTTGCAAATATGTGTGATCTAAATGGACTCCTGTTAAATGTATACAAACATGAGTTCAGAATGTTCTTGCTAGTTCTCTGATTTTCTTTCTTAAATTGGAACTTACTATAAGGCAAGAAATGGCTTTTCTGAAGTACCTTCTGCTTTAAGTTCTCTTTAAAAATTGTGTCTTACCAAGTTCTAGTAAGAGTATATTTTATAAAATTACCCTGGATGAACCCAAACAGGCAAGTAATGGGCCAAATTTGGCTGCTGTGGTACATTAATAAGATTTTTTACTGTATACTTGGGATTACATGGGATGCACATTCACAGCCACAGCTATTCAGCTGCTCTCTGTGGCACTACTGAGCTCATAAACAATAAATAAATAAATAAATAAATAAATAAATAAATAAATAAATAAATAAACTATTGTAATAACCCCAGAAAGAAACAGGAAACTTTGAATCTACTCAGCACAACTCTTGGAGATTATTCCCCTGGACACAGCAGGTGCTCAGGAACACAAATTAGTTATCAGAAGAGATTTATTGTAAAACACATGTACAAGTGTATTTATATACACTTAGATATATGAACAAACATAAACCCACAAAATAGCCATGTTATGTCTGGAAAACAATTTTATTAATTACTTACTGTGATATTCTGTGACTGAGCTACCAGATTCATTAGAATTATTATTATTTTATGGATGAGCCATTCTTTTATCTTCCATGTGGATGACATGAAGTGGTTTTCTATGAGTGTTCATAGAAATGAACAGATTCTGAGCAACAATATGTAATATCTTAGGTTAAAAAAATCATTTATAATTATTTTGACTTGAAATTTTATAACCATTTTTTATTGTATGGCCTGGTGAACATGTATGAGGTGAAGGTAAGAAAGGTGTATACAGATTATTTTATGTTTGCTTCTTGAAGTAAGTGTTGATGACCTCAAATTAATTTTGCAATACTCTGTCTGAAATGAACCCTATAAACTCAGAATAAACAAATGTCTTGTTTTGCCTAAAGCTTTTATTAATCTACAGGTCTGAGTTAGGTACTCACTTTTCTGTGGTCCATAATGATTTGGACATATATACTTTATTTTTATGTTTAGCCCTTCATTTTTTTTACAAGTCTCAAAGCAGGAAGGATGTCTCTTATTTGTAGGTCTCTATTGCACAAAGCAGATGCCATATGAAAATTTTAAATTTAATGATGGATGAATAATATTTCCATGCATAAGATTTTTACCTTTAAAAGATCATTGTATGCAATATATACATTTCTAACTGTACAATATTTGTATATAAGTTATGAAATTGAAATTGGGAAACTTTCTAAGCACATGAATAAATAATTTACATAAAAATCACTAAGTCCAGAAACTTTTGAAACATAAGCAATGAAATATAAAACAATGTGTGTATGTGTACATATATATGTACATATGTATATAAAAACCTATAAGACCAGTAAAACTATTTAACCAAACATTTAAAGAAGAGTTAATATCCTTCTCAAACTGTTCCATTATATAGAAGAGAAAGAATGACTCCAAATGCATTCAGTAATGCCAGCATTACTCTGGTACCAAAACAATACCAAAATACTACAAAAAAAGAAAATTAGAGAGCACTATCTCTGATGAACATAGATGCAAAAAACTTACACAAGACATTAACAAACTGAATTCAACAATTCATTAAAAGGATCATTCACTATGATCAAGTGGGATTTATCCCAGGAAAGCAAAGATGGTTGAACATCCACAAATCAATGTAATACAACACATTAACAAAATAAAGGAGAAAAATGTAATTATCTTAGTAAATGAAGAAAAAGCATTTCAAAATTCAACATCCATTCATGATAAAAATTCTCAACAAAGTGGTATAGAGGGCATATACCTCAACATAATAAAGACCATTTATGACAAAACTACAGATAGCATCATACTCAATGGTGAAAAGCTGAAAACTTTTCCTTTAAGATCAGGAACAAGCCTAGCCAAAACAATCAGACAAGAAAAGAAATAAAGGGCAACCAAATTGGTAAAGAATAATTTAAAATATCACTATTTGCAGATGACATGATAATATACATATTCATGTATAATATTATGTCATCTGCAAATAGTGACATTTTTACTTATTCTTAGAAAACACTAAGAGACTATAAGTTCAATACATTTACGGCATACAAAATTAGTGTACAGAAATATGTTGCATCTCCTTATACTAATAACAAAGTAGCAGAGAGGGAAGCTAAGAAAACAATCCCATTTATAACTGCATCAAAATAAATGAAATAAAATACCTAAGAGTAGATTTAATCAAGGAGGTAAAAGACCTGTATTCTACAAACTGTAAGACATTGATGAAAGAAACTGAAGATGGCACAAATAAATGGAAGATAGATACACTATGTTCATGGATTAGAAGGATTAATATTGTTTAAATGTCCATACTACCCAAAAAAATCTAAAGATTCAGTGTAATCCTTATCAAAATACCAGTATTTTTCACAAAACTAAGACAAACAATTCTAAGATCTGTATGACACCACAAAAGATATCCAATAGCCAAAGTAATCTTGAGAAAGAAGAACACAGTTGGAGGTATCACAATCCCAGATTTTAAATTGTACTATGGAGCTATAGCAATCAAAATACTATGGTACTGGCACAAAAATAGACATAGAGAGCAATGAAACAGAATAGAGAACACAGAAATAAACCCATGCTTATATGGTCAATTAATACATAACAAAGAAGACAAGATTCTAAAATGGGGAAAAGAAGTCTTTTCAATAAATGGTGCTGGGAAAACTGGACAGCCACATACAAAAGAGCGAAATTGAACCACTTTCTTACACCATACAAAAAAGTACAGTCAAAATGGATAATAGACCTAAGTGTTAAGACCTGAAACTATAAAGCTCCTAAAAGAAACATAGACAGTCAACTTGGACACTGGCCTTAGTAATATTTTCTGGATATGGGTCCCAAGAAAGGGAAACAAAAGCAAAAATAAACAAGTGGGACCACATCAAACTATAAAGCTTTTGCACAGTGAAGGAAGACACAAACAAAGTAAAAAGGCAGTCTACTGAATGGGAGAAGATACCTGCAAATGATACATCTATCTAAGGGGTTAATATCAAAAATATGTAAAAAAAGAACTAATACAACTTAATACCAAAAAACAATACAATTAAAAAATGGGTAATGAGATTGGATTAAAGATGGTGGTGTGAGAGGTGAGACAGAGGCTTCATCCTAACACCACATATATTATGAAAATATAATTAATACAAGTAATCCTGAAAGAGCAACAGGAAAGAGGACTGTTCCAGACCACATACACCTGGAGAAAACACAGACATCACAGAACAGGGTAACATATCAAAGCTGCAGCCTGGTGAGACCTAAGCCCTTCCCCCACCCTAGCTCACTGGTGGGAGGAAGAGAAACGGAGTGGGTAGGGAGTGGAGGCCTGGGACTGCTGAATACCTAACTCCAGAGATCTGCTCTGGGAGCACAAATCTACATTTCATGGTGCTTTCATGATCCTCTCTTGATTAGGGGATTGAAAAGCTAGGACAGGCATAATTCCTGGAGAGACTGAGATTCCAGTCACCTGTTGAAAACAGGGAAACATACCCGGCTGCTCTGGGACAAAACAAAGGCGGGCATTCTGAGAGTCTTTTTAACAAGGCAGCCCTTAGCAAGAGGGCTGTTAAAGGGGAAGGATTGCACAGAGCTTACTACTCAGGAGAAAAGGCAGGTAGAAAAAATTGTCCAGGTGCACTCTGCCCAGCAGGTTGGGAGCTTTCATGATTTTCAGGTGCTCCAGTTCCCTGGCTGTCTACACAGATCCAAGGACCCCCTACATGATATGCAGCCTACTGTGCCTTTCTCCCTGCAAGCCCCACCTTGCTCGCAAAATGGCAAATCCTACCCTGGCGTTAGGTCAGCCAGAGAGAAGATCTGTCAACAGCAACTACAAACGCAAAGCATAGAGGCTTATAACCATGTCCTCAGCCCACTGGTTCAGGCAGTGGAGACAGGCATAGCAGCTGGGAAACAGGAAACAGCTCTTTCCTCCCCCCAGGCACCAATAACACACCCCTGGCACCCCTGACATTGCTTCAGGGGCTAGCAGCTCCAGAGAGTAGAGCTTCTGGACACTAGATGGCACCATATACAAATATGAAATGCAGAAGGAACCTGGTTCAAAGTAAAATTATTAATACAACTCCTGAGAAAGATGACATCAACCTCATGAATCTTCCTGAAAGGGAGTTCAAAATAAAAATCATTAACATGCTCACGGAAGTATGGAAAGATATTCAAGAACTCAGGAATGAATTCTGGTCAGAGATCCAATTGTTGAAGAGCACAATGGAGGGTATTAAAAGCAGATCAGATACAGTAGAGGAAACAATAAATGAAACAGAAATTAGAGAAGAGGAATACAAAGAAGTTGAGGCACAGAGAGAAAAAAGGATCTCTAAGAATGAAAGAATATTGAAACAGTTGTGTGATAAATTCAAATGGAAAAGTATTCATATTATAGGGGTACCAGAAGAAGAAGAGAGAGAAAAAGGGACAGAAAGTGTCTTTGAGGAGGTAATTGCTGAAAACTTCCCCAATCTGGAGAAAGAGATAGTCTCTCAGGCCATGGAGGTGCACAGATCTCCCAACACAAGGGACCCAAGGAAGACAACACCAAGACATATAGTAATTAAAATAGCAAAGATCAAGGATAAGGACAGATTACTAAAAGCAGCCGGAGAGAGAAATAAGATCATATACAAAGGAAAGCCCATTAAGCTACCATCAGACTTCTCAATAGAAACCTTACAGGCCAGAAGGGAGGAGCATGATGTATTTAAAGCAATGAAGCAGAAGGGCCTGGAACCAAGATTACAGGCAAGATTATCATTTAAATTTGAAGGAGGGATTAAACAATTTCCAGATAAGCAAAAGCTGAGAGAATTTACCTCCCACAAACCATCTCTACACTCTATTTTGGAGGGAATGCTATAGATGGAAGTGTTCCTAAGGTTTAATAGCTGTGACCAGAGGTAATAAAACCACAGTAAAGAAAGTAGAAAAGCTAATTATCAAGGAATAGACAAAGAGTACAGAATTTGATACCTAATATATAAAGAATGGAGGAGGAAGAAAAAAGGAGGAGAAAAAGAAAAGAACCTTTAGGTTGTGTTTGTAATAGCATATTAAGTGTGTTAAGTTAGACTCTTAGATAGTAAGGAAGTTAACCTTGAACCTTTGGTAACCATGAATCTAAAGCCTGCAGTGACAATAAGTACATACCTATTGATAATCACCCTAAATAAAAATTGACTGAATGCACCAATCAAAAGACATAGAGTCACTGAATGGATTAAAAAACAAGACCCATGTATATGCTGCCTACAAGAGACTAACACTTCAAACCCAAAGACATACACAGACTAAAACTGAAGGGATGGGAAAAGTTCATGCAACTAATAGGGAGAAAAAAGCAGGAGTTGCAGTACTTGTATCAGACAAATAGACTTCAAAACAAAGACAGTCACAAGAGACAAAGAAGGACATTACATAATGATTAAGGGGTCAATCCAACAAGAAGATATAACCATTATAAATATCTACGCACCCAACACAGGAGCACCAACATATGTGAAACAAATACTAACAGAATTAAAAGGGGAAATATAATGCAATGCATTCATTCTAGGAGACTTCAATTATCTGCTCACTTCAAAGGACAGATCAACAAGACAAACAATAAATAAGGACACAGAAGCACTGAATGACACATAGAACAGATGGATCTAAAAGATATCTACAGAACTCTACACCCAAAAGCAGCAGAATGCACATTCTTCTCAAGTGCATATGGAATATTTTCAAGAGTGGATCATATACTAGGCCACAAAAAGAGCCTCAGAAATTCAAAAAAGTTTGAAATTCTACCAAACAGTTTCTCAGACCAAAAAGGTATGAAACTAGAGATAAATTACACAAAGGAAATGAAAAATCACACAAACACATGGAGGCTTCACAACAAGCTCCTAAACAACCAAGGGATCAATGACCAAATAAAAACAGAGATCAAGCAATACATGGAGACAAATGACAACAATAATTCAACACCACAAAATCCGTGGGAAACAGCCAAGGCCATTCTAAGAGGAAAGTATATTGCAATACAGGGCTACCTCAGGAAGAATAACAATCCCATATGAGCAGTCAAAACTCACAATTAATGAAACTAGGAAAAGAAGAACAAATGAGGCCAAAGTCAGTAGAAGGATGGACATAATAAAGATTAGAGCATAAATAAATAAAATCGAGTAGAATAAAACAATAGAAAGAATCAATGAAAGCAAGAGCTGGGTCTTTGAGAAAATAAACAAAAGAGATAAACTCCTAGCCAGACTTATCAAGAAAAAAAGAGAGTCTACACACATAAACAGAATCAGAAATGAGAAAGGAAACATCATGAGGGACACCACAGAAATACAAAGAACTATTAGAGAATAGTATGAAAAATTATATGTTAACAAACTGGATAACCTAGAGGAAATGGACAACTTTCTAGAAAAATATAACCTCCAAGGCTGAACCAGAAAGAAACAGAAAATCTGAACAGACCAATTAACAGCAATGAAATTGAACTGGTCATCAAAAACCTACCTAAGAACAAAATCTTTGGACCAGATGGCTTCACTGCTGAATTTTATAAAACATTTAGTGAATTCCTAATGCCCATCCTCCTTAAAGTTTTCCAAAGAGTAGAAGAAAAGGGAAAACTTCCAAATGCACCGTATGAGACCAGCATCACTCTAATACCAAAAACAGGCAAAAGACATGACAAAAAAAAAAAAACTACAGACCAATATCCCTGATGAACATAGATGAGAAAATACTCAACAAAATGTTAGCAAACTGAATTAAAAAATACATTAAAAATATCATCCATCATGATCAAGTAAGATTTATTCCAGGGATACAAGGATGGTACAACATTCGAAAATCCATCAACATCATCCACCACATCAACAAAAAGAAGGATAAAAACCACGTGATCATTTCCATAGATGCTGAAAAAGCATTTGACAAAATTCAACATCCATTCATGATAAAAACTCTCAGCAAAATGGGAATAGAGGGCAAGTACCTCAACGTAATAAAGGCCATATATCATAAACCCACAGCTAACATCATACTGAACAGCGAGAAGTTGAAAGCTTGTCCTTTAAGATTGGGAACAAGAAAGGGATGTCCACAATCCCCACTTCTATTCAACAAAGTAGTGGAGGTCCTAGCCACAGCAATCAGAAAACACAAAGAAATAAAAGGCATCCAGATTGGTAAGGAAGAAGTTAAACTGTCCCTGTTTGCAGATGACATGATCTTCTACAGAAAAACCCTAAGGAATCCACTCCAAAATTACTAGATTGAATATCTGAATTTAGCAAAGTTGCAGGAACAAAATTAATACACAGAAATATGTGGCATTCCTATACACTAACAATGAACTAGCAGAGAGAGAAACCAGGAGAATAATTCCATTCACAGTTGCATCAAAAAGAATAAAATACCTAAGAATAAACCTAACCAAGGAAGTGAAAGACCTATAGTCTGAAAACTGTAAGACTCTCATGGGAGAAACTAAAGAAGATACCAATAAATGGAAACACATCCCATGCTCATGGATAGGAAGATTTAATATTGTCAAAATGGCCATCCCATGTAAAGCAATGTACAGATTCAATGAAATTCCTATCAAAATACCAACAGCATTCTTCACTGAACTTGAGAAAATCGTTCTAAAATTCATATGAAACTACAAAAGACCCCGAATACCCAAAGCAATCCTGAGAAGGAAGAACAAAGCTGGGGGGATTATGGTCCCCAACTTCAAGGTCTTCTACAAAGCCACAGTAATCAAGACAGTTTGGTACTGGCTCAAGAACAGACCCATAGATCAATGGAACAGATTAGGCAGCCCTGATATAAACCCAACAATATATGGTCAATTAATATGTGATAAAGGAGCCATGGACATATAATGCGGAAATGACAGCTTCTTCAGCAGCTGGTGTTGACAAAACTGAACAGCTACATGTAAGAGAATGAAACTGGATTGTTGTTTAACCCCATACACAAAAGTAAACTCAAAATGGATCAAAGACCTGAATGTAAGTCATGAAACCATAAAATTCTTAGAAGACAACATAGGCAAAAAACTCCTGAATATAAGCATGAGCAACTTCCTCCTGAATGCATCTCCTTGACCAAGGGAAACAAAAGAAAAATGAACTAATGGGACTATATCAAACTAAAAAACTTCTGTATGCCAAACGACACCATCAACAGAACAAAAAGGCATCCAGTAGTATGGGAGAATATATTTTTAAATGACATATCAGACAAGAGGTTAACATCCAAAATATATAAAGAACTTACAAGCCTCAACACCCAAAAAGCAAATAACCTGATTAAAAAATGGGAAGAAGATATGAAGAGACAATTCTCCAAAGAAGAAATTCAGATAGCCAACAGACACATGAAAAGATGCTCCACATCACTAATCATCAGGGAAATGCAAATTAAAACCACAGTGAGATATCCCCTCACACCAGTAAGGATGGCCAGCATCTAAAAGGCTAAGAACAACAATGCTGGTGAGGATGCAGAGAAAGGGAAAACCTCCTACACTGCTGGTGGGAATGTAAGCTAGTTCAACCATTGTGGAAAGCAATATGGAGGTTCCTCAAAAAACTAAAAATAGAAATACCATTTGACCCAGGAAACCCACTCCTTGGAATTTACCCAAAGAATACAAGTTCTCATATTCAAAAAGACATATGCACCCCAATGTTTATCGCAGCACTTTTTACAATAGCCAAGATATGGAAGCAACCTAAGTGTCCATCAGTAGATGAATAGATAAAGAAGATGTGGTACATATACACAATGGAATACTATTCATCCATAATAAAGAAACAAATCGTACCATCTGTAACAACATGGATGGAACTGGAGTATATTATGCTCAGTGAAATAAGCCAGGCAGAGAAAGACAAGTGCCAAATGATTTCCCTCATTTGTGATGTATAACAATGAAGCAAAACTGAAGGAACAAAATATCAGCAGACTCAGAGACTCCAAGAGAGAACTAGCAGTTACCAAAGGGGAGGGGTGTTGGAGGGCAGGTGGGGATGGAGGGAGAAGGGGATTGAGGGGCATTATGTTTAGTACAAATAGTGTGGGGGATCACGGGGAGAACAGTGTAGCACAGAGAAGGCACATAGTGGATCTGTGGCATCTTGCTGCACTGATGGACAGTGACTGCACTGAGGTATGGGTGGGGACTTAATAATATGGGTGAATGTAGTAACTACGTTGTTTTTTCATGTGAAACCTTCCTAAAAGTACATATCAATAATAGCTTAATAAAAATTTTTATAACATGGATAAAGGACCTGAATAGACATTTTTGCAAAGCAGATACTCAGATGATGATCAGGTACATGAAAAGATGATCAACATCACTAATCAGAGAAACAAAAATCAAAACCACAAAGACATCACTTCACACCAGTCAGAAGGGCTAGCATCAAAATGACGCAAACTAACAAGTGTTGATAAAGATGTGAAGGAAAGGGAATCCCTGAGTATTGTTGGTAGGAATAGAAATTGATGCTGCCACTATGGAAAACAGTGTGGAGGTTCCTCAACAAACGAGAACTAGAAATATCTTATAACCTAATAATTCTATATCTGGATACTTATTCAAAGAAAATTAAAACACTAATTTGAAAAGATACACGCACCCATACTTTTCTTGCAGCATTATTTAGAATAGCAAAGATGGAAGCAATCTTAATGTCAATCAATAGATGAATGGATAAATAATGTGTGTTTTATCATACATAAAATATTTTCCTGCTCAATTAAAACTTCTAGCAATACATATTTACCCTTCCTTTTGTTATCTCATAATAATTTAAACATCAGAATTACTTCATCTAATAATAATTGAACCTAGGACTTTTCAGGGGTATTTTCTTTTTTATAGAATTTTGTTTTCATCATTTCTTCTTCCTTTTGTTTTAATCTTGCCTATTGCAAATATCATATGCATATTTTTCTTAAAATCTTGTACATAATTTTTGCTATTAGCAGTTGCTATTAAGAGTTTAGTCCATTTATACTGGCAATGACTACTCATGTAATTAGACCCATATCTAATATGTCATTTGTGTTTCTGCTCTTTATGTATTCTATTGTTTTCTTTGGATTAATCAATGTTTTATTTTTTCTAATACTTTGGAAGCTATATAATCTATTTCTGTTCTTCCAGTGGTTACTCTAGAAATTTTAGCATGAATATTTAATTTATCGAAGGTTTACTTTAGTCACTCCTGTGGATTTTCTCTTTCTTCTTTCATTCCCAGATCAGAAATATATTTTAAAGGGATTGTTTATAATTCATTTAGCTTTTTTGGGCAATTTTTGCTGGGAAAGAATTTCATAATTTGCTGGAAGCAGTAGCCCCAAAGGTAGTATTTTTATTGAGAAAGAAATCCTCTCTTAAAACTTGTTACTGTATAGCTTGTTGAAGACAGACATTTTAAAAACAGTAAGGATTATGAAGCAAGTAATACATTTGAAAAATCAAATGAAATGTAAAAATACTAGATAAATATAAAATCCCAAAAATATCCCAATGTATACATCATGCAATTAGATTAATAAATTTTATGAAAACAGAATTTTTTACCAAAAAATTCTACCAAAATGTTAACATGTTAAAGAATAATTAAGCCTACATTATACAACTTAATTAAGAAAAATTATTTTTCTGATTCAATTATTCTGTATGTTAATTTCTTTTCCTATTTTAATCTATTTTAGGTAATTGCTTTATATTTGGAGATTTAAAAAATATGAAAGTCTTTTTCCTTTATGAGAATAGAGAATAATTTATTTAAAATAATCAAATTTGATAATGGTCTTACTTCTTTTAGCTAGAGCAAATTATTTTTTAAAATTAAGGATAGTTCAGATATTTATCCACTACATAACAAACATTCCCTATTTTGTGATGTGTCATAATTTTTTATAAAGTGGTGTGTATTAAATAAGACTTAGACACTTAATGTTATAACTACTTTATCATACTGGGTTCACAAAGATGATCTGACTAAAGTTACTCATAGTTTTATTGAGATATTTCATGCTGGACATTGGTGAGAACTACTTTAGAAATTTTCTAGGCTGAAATCATAGGTGCCAGGGTATGGACATTAATCTTTGGATCCCAATCAGTTATGTGTTGAAGTTAATCCAGAAACAAGTTTTGAAGGAAATCTTAGTTTTGGTATTGATATCATGCTGGCTACATAAAAATAAATTTGAAAATTTACCTCCTCTCTTTATTCTTTGGGCTAGTTTAAGTAGCATTTTAGAATCTGTTTCCTGAAGGATCTGTATAATTTACCATGCTAGTGCATATCTGGGGAGTTAACTTCCAAATATGTGTGATTGGTTCAAAGCCCTTGGATTGTATAAAGTTTCTAAAATCTAAGGGTTGAATTTTGGTTTTATATATTTTCTTGAAAAATTGCCATGATTCATACAGGTTTTCAATTGTTTTGTGCAATTGTAAAAGAATGACTAAGTATTCTTTTATTATTTTAAATATTTCACATATTTAAAGGATTTTTATATTGATATTGATAGGATTATTTCATTATATACAGGTGTCTCTATATATGATTTCTTCTTTTTAGTATTGGATTAGCTAGAGGTTAATTTCATTGTTATTTACTGAAACAATTATTTTTTTCATGCCAATCGTTGTTTTTTGGTATCATTATTAAAATCTTACATGAGGAACACTGTGGTTACAAGATCACCCAATTACCAAGTCCCTACCACACACCCTATTAGAGTCACTGTCCATCAGCATAGTAAGATGCTATAGAGTCACTATTTGTCTACTCTCTGCTATACTGCCTTCCCCGTGCCCCCCTCAACATTATGTGTGCTAATTGTAATGAACTTTTCCCCTTATCCCTCTTTTCCCACCCATACTCACCAGTCCCTTTCCCTTTGTTAACTGTTAGTCCATTCTTGGGTTCTGTGATTCTGCTGCTGTTTTTTTCTCTCAGTTTTTTCTTTGTTCTTATACTGCACAGATGAGTGAAATTATTAGATACTTGTCTTTTTCTGCCTGGCTTATTTCACTGAGCATAATACCCTCTAGATCCATCCATGTTGTTGCAAATGTTAGAATATGTTTTCTTCTTATGGCTGAATAATATTCCATGGTGTATATATACCACATCTTTATCCATTCATCTACTGATGTACACTTAGGTTGCTTCCAAATAGAGCTGTGATAAACATAGGAGTGCATATGTCTTTTAGAAACTGGGCTCCTGCATTATTAGGGTAAATTTTTAGGAGTGGAATCCCTGGGTCAAATAGTATTTCTATTTTTAGTTTTTGAGGTGCCTCCATACTACTATCCACAATGGTTGAACTAATTTATATTCCCACCAGCAGTGGGGTTCCCCTTTCTCCATATCCTTGATAACATTTGTTGTTGTTTGTCTTTTGGATGTTGGCCATCCTAACTGGTATGAGGTGATACCAAATTGTGGTTTTTATTTGCATTTTCCTGATAATAAGTGATGTGGAGCATCTTTTCATGTGTCTGTTGGCCATCAGAATTTCTTTGGAAAAGTGTTCAGATTCTCTCCCATTTTTTAATTGGATTATTTGATTTTTGTTTGTTGAGGTGAGTGAGCTTTTTGTATATTTTGGATGTCAACCAATATGTCATTTATGAATATATTTCCCATACTGTGGGCTGCCTTTTGTTCTACTGATGGTATCCTTTGCTGTAAAGAAGGTTTTTTAGTTTGATACACTTCTGCTTCTTCATTTTTGGTTTTATTTCCCTTTCTCATGGAGATATGTTCATGAAGAAGTTGTTCATGTTTATATTCAAGAGTGTTTTGCCCATGTTTTCTTCTAAGTGTATTATGTTTTCATGACTTACATTCAGGTTTATGATCCATTTTGAGCTCACTTTTATGTATGGAGTTAGTAGTCCACTTTCATTCTCTTATATGTAGCTGTCCAGTTTTGCAAACATCAGCTGTTGAAGAGGCTGTCATTTCCCCATTGTATATCCAAGGTTCCTTATCAAATATTAATTGACTATGTATGCTTGAGTTAATATCTGGACTCTCTATTCTGTTCCACTGGTCTTTGGCTCTGTTCTTGTGCCAGTACCAAATTGTCTTGACTACTGTGGCTTTGTAGTAGAGCTTGAAGTTGGGAAGTGAGATCCCCCCTGCTTTATTCTTTCTTCTCAGGATTGCTTTGGCTATTCGGGGTCTTTTGTGGTTCCATATGAATTTTAGAACTATTTGTTCCAGTTCATTGATGAATGCTGTCGGTATTTTGATAGGGGTTACTTTGAATCTGTAGATTGCTCTAGGCAGGATGGCCATTTTGACAATATTAGTTCTTCCTATCCATGAGCACAGGATGTGTTTCCATTTATTGGTATCTTCTTTAATTTCTCTCTTCAGTGTCTTGTAGTTTTCAGAGTATACATCTTTCACTTCCTTGGTTAGGTTTATTCCTAGGTATTTTATTATTTTTGATGCAATTGTGAATGGAATTGTTCTCCTGATTTCTCTTTTTGATACTTCCTCATTAGTGTATTGGAATGCAACCAATTTCTGTGTATTAATTTTATATCTTGCAACTTTGCTGAATTCAGATATTAGATCTAGTAGTTTTGGAGTGCATTCTTTAGGGTAATTTTTCTGTACAATATCATGTCATCTGCAGACAGCAACAGTTTGACTTCTTCCTTACTAATCTGGATGCGTTTATTACTTTGTTTTTTTCTGATTGCCATAGCTAGAACCTCCAGTAGTATATTGAATAAAAGCAGGGAAGGTGGGCATTCTTGTCTTGTTCCCAGTCTTAGATGAAAAACTTTCAGCTTCTTACTGTTAAGTATGATGGTCGCTTTTGGTTTGTCATATATGGTCTTTAGAGGTACTTGCCCTCTATACCCATTTTGGAAAACGTTAAGGAGAATGGGTATTGTGTCTTCTCTATATGTCTGATAAAATTCAGCGGTGAATCCATTCGGAGCAGGGGTTCTGTTCTTGGGTTGTTTTTTGATTACCGATTCAATTTCTTTGCTGGTAATTGGTCTGTTTAGATTTTCTGTTTCTTCCTTGGTCAGTCTTGGGAGGCTGTATTTTTCTAGGAATTTGTCCATTTCTTCTAGGTTTTCCAGCTTGTTAGTGTATAGATTTTCATAGTATTCTCTAATAATTCTTTGTATTTCTGTGGGGTCCATCATGATTTTTTCCTTTCTCATTTCTGATTCTGTTGATGTGTGTAGATTCTCTTTTTCTCTTAATAAGTCTGGCTAGGGGCTTAACTATTTTGTTTATTTTCTCAAAGAACCAGCTCTTGGTTTCATTGATTTTTTTCTATTGCTTTATTATTCTCAATTTTATTTATTTCTTCTCTGATTTTTATTATGTCCCTTCTTCTGCTGACTTTGGGCCTCATTTTTTCTTCTTTTTCCAGTTTCAATAACTGTGACTTTAGACTATTCATTTGGATTGTTCTTCCTTCCTTAAGTAGGTCTGGATTGCTGTATACTTTCCTCTTAGAACTGCCTTCGCTGCATCCAACAGAAGTTGGGGCTTTTTGCTGTCATTGTCATTTGTCTCCCTATATTGCTTGATCTCTGTTTTTGTTTGCTGATTGAACCATTGATTATTTAGGAGCATGTTATTAAGCCTCCATGTATTTTCTAGCTTTTTCATTTTCTTTGTAATTTATTTCTAGTTTCATACCTTTTTGGTCTGAGAAACTGTTTGGTAGAATTTCAATCTTTTTGAATTTCCAAGGCTCTTTTTGTGGCCTAGTATATGATCTATTCTTGAAAATGCTCCATGTGCACTTGAGAAGAATGTGTATTCTGCTGCTTTTGGGTGTAGAGTTCTGTAGATGTCTATTAGGTCTGTCTGTTCTATGTGTCGTTCAGTGCCTCTGTGTCCTCACTTATTTTCTGTCTCATTGATCTGTCCTTTGGAGTGAGTAGAGCATTGAAATCTCCTAGAATGAATGCATTGCATTCTATTTCCCCTTTTAATTCTGTTAGTATTTGTTTCACATATGTAGGTGATCCTGTGTTGGATGCATTGATATTTATAACAGTTATATCCTCTTGTTGGACTGAACCGTTTATCCTTATGTAATGTACTTCTTTGTCTCTTGTGACTTTCTTTGTTTTGAAGTCTATTTTGTCCGATACCAGTACTGCAACTTCTGCTTTTTTCTCCCTATTAGTTGCATGAAATAACACTCTCCATCCCTTTACTTTCAATCTGTGTATTTGTTTGGGTTTGAACTGAGTCTATTGTAGGCAGCACATAGATGGGTCTTGGATTTTTATCCATTCACTGACTCTAAGTCTTATGATTGGTGCATTCAGGCCATTTTCATTTCAGGTGATTATTGATAGGTATGTACTTACTGCCATTGCAGGCTTTAGATTTGTGGTTTCCAAAGGTTCAAGGGTAATTCCCTTAGTATCTAACAGTCTAATTTAATTCACTTAGTATGTTGCTACAAACACAAAATAAAGGTTTTTTTTCCTCTTCTTTTTCTTTCTCCTCCATTCTTTATATATAAGGTATCATATTCTATACTCTTTGTCTATCCCTTGATTGCCTTTGGGGGTAGTTGATTTGATTTTGCATCTGCTTAGTAATTAATTGTTCTACTTGGCTGTGGTTTTATTTTCCCTGGTGACAGCTATTTAACCTTCTGAATAGTTCCATCTATAGAAGTCCTTCCAAAATGCACTGTGGAAGTGGTTTGTGCAAGGTAAATTCTCTCAGCTCCTGCATACCGGAAAATTGTTTAATCCCACCTTCAAATTTAAATGATAACCTTTCCAGGTAGAGTAGTCTTGATTCCAGGCTCCTCTTTTTCATTGCATTAAATACATCATGCCACTCCCTTCTGGCCTGTAAGGTTTCTGCTGAGTAATCTATGATAGCCTGATGGGCTTTCCTTTGTATGTGATCTTATTTCTGTCTCTTGCTGCTTTCAAAAGTCTGTCCTTATCCTTGATCTTTGCCATTTTAATTACTATATGTCTTGGTGTTTTCTTCCTTGGATCCCTTATGTTGAGAGATCTATGAACCTCTATGGCCTGAGAGATTATCTCCTTCTTCAGATTGGGCAAGTTTTCTCCAGGTGTATGTCTACTCCTCCCAGTATCTCCTCAATAATACTTTCTATCCTTTTTCTCTCTCATCTTCTTCTGGTGTCCGTATAATGCAAATACTGTTGCATTTAGATTGGTCACATAGTTCTCTCAATATTCTTTCATTCTTAGATATCCTGCTTCTTTGTATTCCTCTTCTCTAACTTCTATTCCATTTACCAACTCTTCTACTACATCTAATCTGCTTTTAAATCCCTCCATTGTATGTTTCATTTCAGATATGGAATTTACTAATGATTGAATCTCTGTCTTAACTTTGGTCCTGAGTTCTTTAATACTTTTCTGTACCTCCATGAGCATGTTTATGATTTTTATTTTGAACTCTCAGGAAGATTGGTGAGTTCAGTTTCATTTGGCCCTTTTTCTGAGGTTTGTGAGATTTTGGTGTGAATCAGGTTTCTTTGACATTTCATATTTCTAAGTGGCACCATCTAGAGCCCAGAAGCTCTAGTCCCTGGAGTGAGGTTGGGGTTCATAGGGGAGTGGCGCTGGCACTTTGTGGGAGGAAAGAGCTGTTTCCTGCTTTCTGACTGCAGTGCCTATCTCCAGTGTCAGAGCCAGTGGAGTGAGCACACAGGTATAAGCCTCTGTGATCTGTGTCTCCAGCTATGTAGGCATGGCCTTCCTCTGGCTGGCCTGATGCCAGCACAGTGACTGCTGGTTTACAAGCCAGTGCCAGAAGGCCAGGTGTAAGGCACAGCAGGTAGTGGGGGGCCTCGGAGTTGAAGCCAGCCAGGAGGATGGAGCACGTGAAGCTCCTGAAAGTTCCCAACCTGCTGGTCAGAGTGTGCCCAGACAACCTTGTTCACCTATCCCTTCCTCTGCACAGCAAGCTCTATGCAATTCTCGCCGCTTCAGCAGCCCTCTCGCTGCTAGGAAGCCTCTCAGACCCCCCACCTTTCCTTTGTCCCAGAGCAGCTGGATGTGGATTCCCGTCCTCCACAAATGGCCAGAATCTCAGTGTCTCATGCACTCTGCCTGTCCCACTTCCCCAACCCCACCAACCTCCAGAGCACCTCACAGTATAGGTTTGTGCTCCAAAGCATATTTCTAGGGCTGGGTGTTCAGCAGTCTTATGCTTCCATTGCCCCCGACTTCATTTCTCTTCCTCCCACCAGTGAGCTGGGGAGGAGGAAAGGCTTGAGTCCCACCACTTCAAGGATTTGGTATGTTACCCTGTTTCATGAGGTCTGCTCTGTTCTCCAGGTGTATGCAGTCTGGTGAAGCCTTCTTTCCTGTTGCTGTTTTAGAATTAGTTGTATTAACTATATTTTCATACTATATGTGGTTTTGGGAGGAGGTCTCTATCTCACCTGTCATGCCACCATCGTCTATTGATCTCAATTATGTACCTTAAAAAAAAAAACTTCCTTAGGTTAAATCATGGCTGGAATCTCATATTACTTGATATGTTCTAAATTTGTACAGGTATTATATACAGGTTTTAAAGCTGATAATCCATGACATTGGCAATATTTTTATTATAATTTTACAAATAAAATTTAAGGAATAGAGAAGTTAACTTTGTTAAGTTATGCAGACAATAAGCAAAGGCACTAGGATTATTTTTATTGAAGTATAATTAACATAAAATGCCTTGTGTTTCATTAAGTCCATCCTAGTAATTTGTTATTTTTATACATTATGAGATGATCCCCAATGTAAGTCTGGTTACCATCTGCCATACAAAATTATTACAATATTATTCCCTATTTTATCATTCCCAACATTATACTCTAATACAACTATATTCTCTGTGCTGTAAATTACATCCCCATGGTTTATTTTATAATTGGAAGAGTCTGCATTTTAATCCCTCTCATATACCTTACCCATCCCCCAATCACTACACTCTCCATAACCAAGTTTTTTTCCTGTGTCTGTGAGTCTGTTTCTTCCTTGTTTTGTATCTTTTCTTGTTTTGTTTTCTAGATTGCACATATAAATGAAATCATATGGTATTTCTCTTTCTCTCTCTGACTTCTAAACTAAGTTCTTTACTTAGTTTTTCTCATTTATGAGCTTCAAATCAGGTATTCTGACATTCATTTGCATTATTGCTTAGATGAAACAACTCTCACTCATTGCAAATTCCCGCAAGGCTCAGATTCGTCTGCTTCACATTATTGTATATCACTCCCACGTGGATGGTTTACAACATGCAAACTTTAGAAGGGATGGAAATTTTGCAGTTATAAAGGAGAAACGAATTAGATCAATGATCTCAGATAAGTGATCTAGTATTTGCAATGAGGTAATTAAACTTATTCATTTAAAATTACCTATGTGCTTTGAAAGTGGAGGATCAAAACTGTATTTGGCTTTCCTGGAATGGTGTATTCTAGGAAAATCAATAAAGCCATTGACATTTCCATGTTCGATGAGTTAAGAAATCTTATTTTCTTACGAACTCTATACCCTATGGAGAAATAGGCTTTATGCGAAAATCTGCCCTACGAATTTTACAATATTTTTGTTAACTTCATATGTGACAAATTAGTATATAATGGATGAAATTTTTTCTAGTTCAATAACTTATTGGCAGATTT
The DNA here is from genome assembly GCF_030020395.1 of Manis pentadactyla. Taxonomy (NCBI): domain Eukaryota; kingdom Metazoa; phylum Chordata; class Mammalia; order Pholidota; family Manidae; genus Manis; species Manis pentadactyla. The sequence continues at coordinate 63,578,694 of NC_080025.1, read as the reverse complement.
ATTTGATTACTCTTAAAAATTAGCCTGGAACTGTAGGTTTATGTTTTCAAGGCATTTCTTTATATTTTGAGGGAAGGATTTAGAGTGTTACACTAGAAAAATATAATGACTTAACCTAAAATATTGTCAGTCCATATCATTAAAATGATTTTCCTTTTTATGAATTTGAGATTTTTTTAAAAAAGTAAATGACTAAAACAGCATAAAATGCAGGATTTCATAGCGGTTAGCAAAACGACATTAAATATACCTGGTATCAAGACTCATTCAACTATTTAGGTTATTTAATTTGAGTTTGTGTTTCCTTATCTGTGAAATGGGATTTTGCGATATACTTCCTAGCTTATGACAAGTGTCAGAGCATTTTTTTTTGAGCGTGGGTCAACAATGTAAATGTTCAAAAAAGAGATATACTAATGTGATGTTCAATATCCAGAAAGCTTGTATATATTAGACATAAACAATTCATAGAATGGGAACATTGTGTTTGTAAACATTTCATTGAACTTAAAGAAGCCTACTGAGTGAGTAGACTATTCATGATCAAGCAAATTGAGTAAATTGATAAGTAAGAATATAATATATACAAAATTATATAATTGATATACTTATATGTAATTTGTAAATTATATATAATATATATTTATAGTTAAAATAAAATTAATTGTATAAATATCATATGGTGGTAAGTGAGGTATACATTTGAAAGACTTTTGAAGAATAACTGCATAAGTTGGAACCATTAACACAAATATTGATGGCTTTAACTTGATAAAAATTAATCTTGGATGTCTGTATTAAAAAAAAAATAAAACACCAACAGTGCAAAACCAAACCAGGAAAATTGTTTGCTTAATTTATTCCAAACAATAATTCCAAAGTCTCTGAAATGCTCACAAACCAAAATGAAAAGTGACAAATGCTCCAGGTGTTAAACGGAGTGAAAAAGATTAATAAACATTCCAAAAAGAAAAAAAAAACAACTCCGAAGTCAAAAAATACTTAAAAATATAATCAAAATTCAAATTAAAGCAAAAACACTTTATTTGTATTATATTGGCAGAGTTTTAAGAGGTGACAAAGCATGCCGAAGAAAGATCCTCCTCCTGTACTTACGGTGAGGGGATAATGAGAGGGCAGCGTTTCAAATAACAAAAACAAAAATAGCAAAGTGTGTTACAGCCATAAAATGTCTTTTCATCTACTAATTCTAACTTCATGCAATGTATGCTTAAACTATGTTGAGCAATAGAAACAGCTATTAAAGAATAAAGCTTTTGATTTGTATTTATTATCATGGAAATTTGTGCATGCTATACTGTTACCTTTTAAATGATCAAAAATATTTTCAGAATGATCTTTTTGTAAGAAATAAGGGTATGCAAACATTCATTCGTGCATTTGCACATACATACAAGAGCAATTTATATGTTTGTTTGGGCCTGTATAACAGACTGTTAACTAACAATAATAATCTCTGAGTGGTATCATGGACGGTTTTAATGTTTAGTAAATCATTGCTTGTAAATTATAGTAAATAATACTAGCTTAAGTAAATGAGTAGGTGAGGAAAAAGAATACAAGATACAAACAAATACAATATATAGTCAATTAATTAATTTTCTTTTTTTTTACCTTGGTATATAATAGAGGTGGTATTTTAATCACCAGAGAACAATGAGCTTAGAGACATTTTAGGATGAAAAACTGGGAAAGCCTACAGGAAGCAATTTTGTAAGACTCTTCTTATAAACATGCAGCTGGCCGAAATGTAAAATATGACTCCCCCCGCCGACGTTTCCTTACACCCGGTTCGGTTAGAGATGTCTTGGCGCACCAGGCCGCTAGGTGGCACCTGGAGGGGTGTAGGCGTGGTGGTGACGCATGCGCACTGACCATAGCTTTAGCCATTGGATCTACACTCGCGCCCATCTGTTCGCACACCGCCTTCACCGGCGCGGCGACACGCACGCGCCGTCACGTGTGCTACTGTAATCCCGCCATATTCCTCTTTCTCTGGGAGCGACCGAGCTGATCGGGCGGACCGAGATGTTTGCGCTGCCGGCAAACAGCACTGTCCCGAATACCGACGCTGAGGATGGGGACCGCAACGGCCTGCAGGCGGAGGTAGGCGGCGGGCCGCCGGAGCCGGCCCGGGCGCGGCCTGAGGAGCCCGGGGAAGGTCTGATGGCGGCGGCCAGGGAAGTTCCAGTGGCGGCGGCCGGGGCAGCAGGGATGGCGGAGGTCGCCCGACTGGTGGCGGAGCCAGCGGAGGAAGAGGGTCAAGAGGGCTGGCCCGGGAACGGCCCCGGCCTGGCTGCGTTGCCTCACGGCCTTTATCGCGTGTTGAGCGTTGGGGAAATTATTCACCTGTATCAGCAGCTCTACGTGATGGTTGTGGAAGTGCAGGAGCCTGAACTCCGCGGGAGATTTGTGGAAGCCGATTTTGATGCCGAGTATCTGTGGAATCCTCCGAGGATTGATTTTGATGTTCTAACAGGTATAACTATGACTCCGTCTGCAGTGATCGACCCTCTGGTAGAAGAACTTGGTTGTGATAAGTTAATCAGAAGAGAATAGTTTGGTGATGAAACTGCTTCCAGAAGAACCTCTGTGCTCAAGACAGCCTTATGCCAATCCTGGAACTTGGTTTTAAAAAGGCAGTTGTATGCGCATAAGGCAGTGCACAGTTGAGAAAAACAAAGGAAGCTTCTCGTGAAAAACATCAGAAAAGAAAAAACAAGCCAAAACTGTTGGGACTCCTGTATTGTTCTTTGGGTTGGTGACTGATAGGGATTCTTTTCCTTGGGTTTGGAAGTGTCTTTCAAAATTGCTAAACTAAAAAGTGAAGAATGGTTCTATAAAATTGAGACTTGATAAAGAAATGTTGCCAGTAATAAAACTCATGATGACGGAAGTGTCAAGTAGCAATAGTAGGAATAAGGAGTCAGAGCTGCGTTATCAGACTGGAGGACATGAGCGAACCTGAAATTGTCAGAAAATGTGTTCTCTTCATGTCAGATTCAACAGAAATTTTTAGTGTATAGATTTTGTTTTCTAAGGTAGTTCCAATGACAAACCATATAAATACTGTATGTATTACAAAATAAATCACGTTTGAGAATATTTGAAATTGCTGATTCTTTTTTCTTTCATTCAATTTCTAATTTAAACTGTTCTGGTAAATCTATTCACAAGACCCCTCCAAAAAATAAAATATGCAGTGAAAAGTCTTCCATCCGTGTCCCTCCACCCAGGACTACTGCAGCCCCCATCTGTGACCACTGCCTCTCCTGTGCTTCAGTTTTCCATAGGTACACACAAACAAATACAAACCTCGTTTTATTTCTTCACAAAAGTTGACATACTTACTGATTTATAATTTAACTTTTCTGAGTAAGAACATGGCTTGAAGATGCTTCCAAACCACTACATTACCTTGTTCTTTTTTGTTTTCTTTTGGTTTCATTAATTTACAATTACATGAGCAGCATTATGTTTACTAGACTCCACCATCATCAAGTCCCCCCCACATACCCCATTACAGTCACTGTCCATCAGCGTAAGATGCTATAGAATCACTGCTTATCTTCTCTGTGTTGCACAGCCCTCCCCGTGCCCCCCCTACTACATTATGTCTGCTAATAGTAATTCCCCCTTTTTTTCCCCTTATCCTTCCCTTCCCACCGTCCTCTCCAGTCCCTTTTCCTTTGATAACTGTTAGTCCATTCTTGGGTTCTATGAGTCTGTTGCTCTTTTGTTCCTTCAGTTTTTTTCTTTGTTCTTAAACTCCACAGATAAGTGAAATCATTTGATACTCGTCTTTTTCTGCTTGGGTTATTTCACTTAATACCCTCTAGCTCCATCCATGTTGTTGCAAATGGTAGGATTTGTTTTCTTCTTATGGCTGAATAATATTCCATGGTGTATATATATACCACATCTTTATCCATTCATCTACTGATGGACACTTAGGTTGCTTCCATTTCTTGGCTATTGTAAATAGTGCTGCAATAAACATAGGGGTGCATCTGTCTTTTTCAAATTGGGTTGCTGCATTCTTAGGATTAATTCCTAGGAGTGGAATTCCTGGGTCAAATGGTATGTCTATTTTGAGTGTTTTGCAGAACCTCCATACTGCTTTCCACAATGGTTGAACTAATTTACATTCCCACCAGCAGTTAGGAGGGTTCTCCTTTCTCCACACCCTCGTCAACATTTGTTGTTGTTTGTCTTTTGGGTGGTAGCCTTCCTTACTGGTTTGAGGTGATATCTCATTGTGGTTTTCATTTGCATTTCTCTATTGATTAGCGATGTGGAGCATCTTTTCATGTGTCTGTTGGCCATCGGAATTTCCTCTTTGGAGAAATGTCTGTTCAGATCCTGTGCCCATTTTTTAATCAGATCATTTACTTTTCATTTATTGAGGTGCATGAGCTCTTTATACATTTTGGGTGTCAACCCTTTATCGGATACGTCATTTATGAATATATTCTCCCATTCTATAGGATGCCTTTATGTTCTATTGATGGTGTCTTTTGCTGTACAGAAGCTTTTCAGCTTGATATAGTCCCACTTATTCTTTTTTGCTTTTGTTACCCTTGCTGCAGAGATACATTCATGAAGAAGTTACTCATGGTTACGTCCAAGACATTTTTGCCTATGTTTTTTCCTGAGAGTTTTATGGTTTCATAACTTACATTCAGGTCTTTGATCCATTTTGAATTTACTTTTCTGTATGGAGTTAGACAATTATCCAGTTTCATTCTCTTATGTAGCTGTCCAGTTTTGCCAACATCAGCTGTTGAAGGGGCTGTCATTTCTCCATTGTATATGCATGGCTTCTTTATCATATATTAATTGACTGTACATGTTTGGGTTAATGTCTGGACTCTCTATTCTGTTTCACTGGTCTGTGGGTCTGTACCTGTGCCAGTACAAAATTGTCTTGATTACTGTGGCTTTGTAGTAGAGCTTGAAGTTGGGAAGTGAGGTCCCCCCTGCTTTATACTCTTCCATCTCAGGACTGCTTTGGTTATTCAGGGTCTTTTGTGGTTCCATATGAGTTTTAGAACTATTTGCTGTAATTCGCTGAAGAATGCTGTTGGTATTTTGATAGGGATTGCATTGAATCTGTAGATTGCTTTAGGAAGGATGACCATTTTGACAATATTAATTCTTCCTAGCCAAGAGTGTAGGGGCCGGCCTATGGCCGAGGCTGAGTCCCACTATGGCTGAACACCGCCCTTCCAGTCTAGTTGACCAATGCCCTAAGATGGCGCACGCTTCCTGGGCGCCACCCTGCCTGGTTTGGTGGCATTAGCATAAGGAAGTTGCTCCTATAGGCTTGCCCCATGCTTCTGCGCTCGTGCTCAGCTCGTGCAGAGGGCATGCTACCAATCAGCTTAAAGGTCACGCATGATCTTGATCACCATAGGCCAGCTTCCTTTATATAAGGCATAAGCAGGAAAGAGAAGCTCTCTCACTCTCTCTCTCTCTCACTCAATCTCTCCCACTCTCTCAATCTCTGTCTCCCTCTCTCCCCTCATTCTTCTTCTCATTCGCTCCCCCCCGGCTGTTGCTTCTTCTCACTCACCTTCTCCCGGCCTTCCGAGCAACAATAAAGAACTGAAGTGAACCAGGTTTGTGTACGTATCGCTGTCGTCACCGCCACAAGGGGCGAACGCGGTAAAGAGCACGGAATGTGTTTCCATTTATTGGTATCTTCCTTAATTTCCCTCATGAGTGTCTTGTAATTTATTTAGTATACTTCTTTCACTTCATTGGTTAGGTTTATTCCTAGGTATTTTATTCTTTTTAATGCAATTGTGAATGGAATTGTTTTCCTGATTTCTCTTTCTGCTAGTTCATCATTAGTGTATAGGAATGCAACTGATTTCTGTGTATTAATTTTCTATCCTGCAAATTTGCTGAATTCATATATGGGATCTAGTAGTTTTGGAGTGGATTCTTTAGGGTTTTTTATATACAATATCATGTCATCTGCTAACAGGCACAATTAACTTCTTCCTTGCCAATCTGGATGCGTTTTATTTCTTTGTGTTGTCTGATTGCCTGGGCTAGGACCTCCAGAACTATGTTGAATAAAAGTGGGGAGAGTGGGCATCCTTGTCTTGTTTCTGATCTTAAAGGAATAGCTTTCATCTTCTCACTGTTGAGTATAATTTTGGCTGTGGGTTTGTCATATATGGCCTTTGTTGTGTTGAACTACTTGCCCTCTGTAACCATTTTGTTGAGAGTTTTTATCATGAGTGGATGTTTAATTTTGTCAAATACCTTTTTCAGCATCTATGGAAATGATCATGTGGTTTTTGTCCTTTTTGTTGATGTGGTGGATGATGATGAATTTTCAAATGTTGTGTCATCCTTGTATCCCTGGATTAAATCTTACTTAATCATGATGGATGATCTTCTTGATGTATTTTTGAATTCAGTTTGCTAATATTTTGTTGTGTATTTTTGCATCTACGTTCATCAGGGATATTGGTCTGTAATTTTCTTTTTTTGTGTGCCTTTGTCTGATTTTGGTATTAGAGTGATGCTGGCTTCATAGAATGAGTTTGGAAGCATCCCTCCTCTACTTTTTGGAAAACTTTAAGAAGGATGGGTATTAGGTCTGATATATTTTCTTTTGAGCTTTTTAACTATCTGTCATAAGTTCTGATGAATCAGACATTCCTTACTATTATTTTTGTTTATCATGACATTTGTCTTTATTTTTAATGTCTAGTTTCAGTTTTCTGTAAGCACAAATGTGATCTACTATTAGGTCAAAATTTTGAAATTAGTTAACATTTCCTTTGTGATTTAAAATGTCAATTTTTGTTAATATCCTTACACTCTTGAAGAGAAGGTAAATTGTTACTTTCCAGTGTATAAAATTTGACTTTGCTATTTGATTCAATATGAGTTATTTTCATTATTTTTCATTATTTTTCATTATTTAATTATTCTTTACTTGTAATGGTACCTATAATCAATCTTAGATATGTTTTCATATTTTTTGTTAGAACTTTTATGTTGAATGCTTTTTTCTTTCAACAATTTTATTCCTAATATTTGCCTTTCCACTTTTTTTTGGTTCTATGTATATACGTAAATGAATTAAATTTAATTCAATTATTAGTATAATTGCATTTAACGTGATTTTTCCCTTTCTCTCATTCTCTCTTGTTTTGAATGGAATTCATTATCAAGTATTATTGTAAAAAGGTGCTATTTTTATGGACGTTCTATTTCCTGAATTGTTCTGCATTTTAAATTGCTGACAGAGAAATGCAACTGGAGGATATGCTTCAGTATTGGCTATATCACATTTTTCTATTTATCACCTTTACCCCTGTCCCTGAAGATGGCTACAACTGTTCCAGGCTTCATATCTTTGTAAAATTGTAATATTAAAAGGGCAGGGACAGCTCTCTGCTCTTTCAGGAGTAATTTCTCAGGAGAAAGATAACATTCCTGCAATAACTCTATGTTTCTGATGTTTTATTATAGCAGGTTTTCTCACAAATTAAATCAGAACTATATACTAATTTTCTAAAATAACTGCTAAATCTACATATACAAATGAACACTCTCATCCACAATCAGAGTGATGGTCATACTTCTCTGTGGTTGGTTTTTATGGCAACAGAATTTTTTTTTTTTGTAGATAATTATTTTTTATTGAAGGGTAGTTGACACACAGTATTACATTACATTAGTTTCAGGTGTACAACATAGTGATTCAACATTCATATACATGACAATTCTAGGTACCAGCTATCACCATACCAAGTTGTTACAATATCTTGACTATATTCCTTATGCTATACATTACATCCCGGTTACTTATTTATTTTACCATTGGAAGTGTGTACTTTTTTTTTTTTTTGTGAGGGCATCTCTCATATTTATTGATCAAATGGTTGTTAACAACAGTAAAATTCTGTATAGGGGAGTCAATGCTCAATGCACAATCATTAATACACCCCAAGACTAATTTTCATCAGTCTCCAATCTTCTGAGGCATAACAAACAAGTTCTTACATGGAGAACAAATTCTTACATAGTGAATAAGTTACACAGTGAACAGTACAAGGGCAGTCATCACAGAAACTATCGGTTTTGCTCATGCATTATGAACTATAAACAGTCAGTTCAAATATGAATACTCATTTGATTTTATACTTGATTTATATGTGGATACCACATTTCTCTCTTTATTATTATTTTTTATAATAAAATGCTGAAGTGGTAGATAGATACAAGATAAAGGTAGAAAACATAGTTTAGTGTTGTAAGGGAGCAAATGTAGATGATCAGGTATGTGCCTGTAGACTATGTGTTAATCCAAGCTAGACAAGGGCAATAAAACATCCACGTATGCAGAAGATTTATCTCAGAACAGGGGGGGTGAAGTTCTAAGCCTCACCTCTGTTGATCCCCAATTTCTCACCTGATGACCCCCCTGCGACTGTGCCTGTCTTAGGTTGTTCCTACCTTGAGGAATCTTACCCATTTCTGGCTAACCAGTCATCTTCCGGGGCCATACAGGGAAACGTAAAGTTGGTAAGTGAGAGAGAAGCCTTATTGTTTGAAATGGTTAGCTTTTTATTTCTTTGCATATTTATGCCCTGTAGCTTCTATGCCCAGCATTTGTCTTGAGGTATCTTTACCACTTGGAAGAATTATGATACTCGGTAAATTTGATATGAGGCACGAATTCTATTTAAGGGTTGTAATTAGGAAGGAAGAAGAAAAACTATAGAAGTAGCAGGTGGAAGAAAACATGGGAAGATTGATTATTTCTTTGACATATCTTCTTGTAGAGTAACTTCAGCATGTATAGTTTTTAAACTACTAATTAAATTGCGCACACACAGTAACATAATAGGAGTATAGTTACATAAACAAAGCATACCTGTAATTAACAGCCATCTCCAGTGAAACCAAGAAAACCAATTAGGCACCTTAGGCATTTGTGAAAACTTATCTATGATATGGTGGATATTGTCCACCTGAACTTGAACAGTCTGAGAGAAATCAAACAAATTAAAACAACCCATTCCTGGGAACTGTTCACATCCCATATGTTCTTTTAACAGTAGATAGTCTGTAGTTGTAAGATTTTGGAGCGCTACAATTTGCACTTCTCCTAATTCTTGGTTGAGTTTCAACAGTATAGATCCAGTCAAATTTGTTATTTTACTGTATGCACAGGCCAGCTTAGATATCTCCTTCATTCCCATGGCAAGTCCAGGAGCTGGTGGGATGAGTGCATCTACAGCTGAAGCAGTGCGTGGATCTTTGTTGGGGTTTTTTGATGATCATCTTCTGGAATGAGTCTTCCAGAGAGTGCTGATGTTGGAAGTTCTTTTTCATATCGTATCTTAGTTCATTTTTGGGGTAGCCCAATAAGGCTTTGATCCTCTGTATAAACACAAACAGACCCTTTGCCTACACTTTTATATGCCCCTTTATACCCTTGTGTAGAACTCATTGGAGGTTACCACACAGGAACTGCCCTATTTTTTTTTTATTTTTTGTTTTGGTATCACTAATCTACACTTACATGACGAATATTATGTTTACTAGGCTCTCCCCTATACCAGGTCTCCCCTATAAACCCCTTTACAGTCACTGTCCATCAGCATAGCAAAATGTTGTAGAATCACTACTTGCCTTCTCTGTGTTGTACAGCCCTCCCTTTTCTCCTACCCCCTCATGCATGCTAATCTTAATACCTCTCTACTTCTCCCCCCCCTTATACCTCCCTACCCACCCATCCTCCCAAGTCCCTTTCCCTTTGGTACCTGTTAGTCCATTCTTGAGTTCTGTGATTCTGCTGCTGTTTTGTTCCTTCAGTTTTTCCTTTGTTCTTATACTCCACAGATGAGTGAAATCATTTGGTATTTCTCTTTCTCCGCTTGGCTTATTTCACTGAGCATAATACCCTCCAGCTCCATCCATGTTGCTGCAAATGGTTGGATTTTCCCTTTTCTTATGGCTGTGTAGTATTCCATTGTGTATATGGACCACGTCTTCTTTATCCATTCATCTATCGATGGACATTTAGGTTGCTTCCAATTCTTGGCTATTGTAAATAGTGCTGCGATAAACATAGGGGTGCACCGATCTTTCTCGTACTTGATTGCTGCATTCTTAGGGTAAATTCCTAGGAGTGCAATTCCTGGGTCAAATGGTAAGTCTGTTTTGAGCATTTTGATGTACCTCCATACTGCTTTCCACAATGGTTGAACCAACTTACATTCCCACCAGCAGTGTAGGAGTGTTACCCTTTCTCCACAGCCTCGCCAATATTTGTTGCTGTTTGTCTTTTGGATGGCAGCCATCCTTACTGGTGTGAGGTGATACCTCATTGTGGTTTTAATTTGCATTTCTCTGATAATTAGCGATGTGGAGCATCTTTCCATGTGTCTGTTGGCCATCTGTATTTCTTTTTTGGAGAACTGTCTGTTCAGTTCCTCTGCCCATTTTTTAATTGGGTTATTTGTTTTTTGTTTGTTGAGGCGTGTGAGCTCTTTATATATTCTGGACGTCAAGCCTTTATCGGATCTGTCATTTTCAAATATATTCTCCCATATTGAAGGGTTCCTTTTTGTTCTATTGATGGTGTCTTTTGCTGTACAGAAGCTTTTCAGCTTAATATAGTCCCACTTACTCATTTTTGCTGTTGTTTTCCTTGCCCGGGGAGATATGTTCAAGAAGAAGTCACTCATGTTTATTTCTAAGAGGTTTTTGCCTATGTTTTCTTCCAAGAGTTTAATGGTTTCATGACTTACATTCAGGTCTTTGATCCATTTTGAGTTTACTTTTGTATATGGTGTTAGACAATGGTCCAGTTTCATTCTCCTACATGTAGCTGTCCAGTTTTGCCAGCACCATCTGTTGAAGAGACTGTCATTTCGCCATTGTATGTCCATGGCTCCTTTATCAAATATTAATTGACCATATATGTCTGGGTTAATGTCTGGATTGTCTAGTCTGTTCCATTGGTCTGTGGCTCTGCTCTTGTGCCAGTACCAAATTGTCTTGATTACTATGGCTTTATAGTAGAGCTTGAAGTTGGGGAGTGAGATCCCCCCTACTTTATTCTTCTTTCTCAGGATTGCTTTGGCTATTCGGGGTCTTTGGTGGTTCCATATGAATTTTTGAATTATTTGTTCCAGTTCATTGAAGAATGTTGCTGGTAGTTTCATAGGGATTGCATTAAATCTGTATATTGCTTTGGGCAGGATGGCTATTTTGACGATATTAATTCTTCCTATCCACGAGCATGGGATGAGTTTCCATCTGTTAGTGCCCCCTTTAATTTCTCTTAAGAGTGACTTGTAGTTTTCAGAGTATAAGTCTTTCACTTCTTTGGTTAGGTTTATTCCTAGGTATTTTATTTTTTTTGATGCAATTGTGAATGGAGTTGTTTTCCTGATTTCTCTTTCTGTTGGTTCTTTGTTAGTATATAGGAAAGCCACAGATTTCTGTGTGTTGATTTTGTATCCTGCAACTTTGCTGTATTCCAATATCAGTTCTAGTAGTTTTGGGGTGGAGTCTTTAGGGTTTTTTATGTACAGTATCATGTCATCTGCAAATAGTGACAGTTTAACTTCTTCTTTACCGATCTGGATTCCTTGTATTTCTTTGTTTTCTCTGATTGCGGTGGCTAGGACCTCCAGTACTATGTTAAATAACAGTGGGGAGAGTGGGCATCCCTGTCTAGTTCCCGATCTCAGAGGAAATGCTTTCAGGTTCTCGCTGTTCAATATAATGTTGGCTGTGGGTTTAGCATAGATGGCCTTTATTATGTTGAGGTACTTGCCCTCTATTCCCATTTTGCTGAGAGTTTTTATTATGAATGGATGTTGAAGTTTGTCAAATGCTTTTTCAGCATCTATGGAGATGATCATGTGGTTTTTGTCTTTCTTTTTTTTGATGTGATGGATGATGTTGATGGACTTTCGAATGTTGTGCCATCCTTGCATCCCTGGGATGAATCCCACTTGGTCATGGTTTATGATCCTTTTGATGTATTTTTGAATTCGCTTTGCTAATATTTTGTTGAGTATTTTTGCATCTATGTTCATCAGGGATATTGGTCTGTAGTTTTCTTTTTTGGTGGGTCTTTGCCTGGTTTTGGTATTAGGGTGATGTTATCTTCATAGAATGAGTTTGGGAGTATCCCCTCCTCGTCTATTTTTTGGAAAATTTTAAGGAGAATGGGTATTATGTCTTCCCTGTATGTCTGATAAAATTCCGAGGTAAATCCATCTGGCCCGGGGGTTTTGTTCTTTGGTAGTTTTTTGATTACTGCTTCAATTTTGTTGCTGATAATTGGTCTGTTTAGATTTTCTGTTTCTTTCTGGGTCAATCTTGGAAGGTTGTATTTTTCTAGGAAGTTGTCCATTTCTCCTAGGTTTCCCAGCTTGTTAGCATATAGGTTTTCATAGTATTCTCTAATAATTCTTTGTATTTCTGTGGGGTCCGTCGTGATTTTTCCTTTCTCGTTTTTGATACTGTTGATTTGTGTTGACTCTCTTTTCTTCTTAATAAGTCTGGCTAGAGGCTTATCTATTTTGTTTATTTTCTCGAAGAACCAGCTCTTGGTTTCATTGATTTTTGCTATTGTTTTATTCTTCTCAATTTTGTTTATTTCTTCTCTGATCTTTATTATGTCCCTCCTTCTGCTGACCTTAGGCCTCATCTGTTCTTCTTTTTCAATTTTGATAATTGTGACATTAGAACATTCATTTGGGATTGCTCTTCCTTTTTAAAATATGCTTGGATTGCTATATACTTTCCTCTTAAGACTGCTTTTGCTGTGTCCCACAGAAGTTGGGACTTAGTGTTGTTGTTGTCATTTGTTTCCATATATTGCTGGATCTCCATTTTGATTTTGTCATTGATCCATTGATTATTTTGGAGCATGTTGTTAAGCCTCCATGTGTTTGTGAGCCTCTTTGCTTTCTTTGTACAATTTATTTCTAGTTTTATGCCTTTGTGATCTGAAAAGTTGGTTGGTAGGATTTCAATCTTTTGGAATTTTCCGAGGCTCTTTTTGTGGCCTAGTATGTGGTCTATTCTGCAGAATGTTCCATTTGCACTTGAGAAGAATGTATATCCTATTGCTTTTGGATGTAGAGTTCTATAGATGTCTATTAGGTCCATCTGCTCTACTGTGTTGTTCAGTGCTTCCGTTTCCTTACTTATTTTCTGCCTGGTGGATCGATCCTTTGGAGTGAGTGGTGTGTTGAAGTCTCCTAGAATGAATGCATTGCAGTCTATTTCCCCCTTTAGTTCTGTTAGTATTTGTTTCACATATGCTGGTCCTCCTGTGTTGGGTGCATATATATTTAGAATGGTTATATCCTCTTGTTTGACTGAGCCCTTTATCATTATGTAGTGTCCTTCTTTATCTCTTGTTACTTTCTTTGTTTTGAAGTCTATTTTGTCTGATATTAGTACTGCAACCCCTGCTTTCTTCTCGCCGTTGTTTGCTTGAAATATGTTTCTCCATTCCTTGACTTTTAGTCTTTACATGTCTTTGGGTTTGAGGTGAGTTTCTTGTAAGCAGCATATAGATGGGTCTTGCTTTTTTATCCATTCTCTTGCTCTGTGTCTTTTGATTGGTGCATTCAGTCCATTAACATTTAGGGTGACTATTGAAAGATATGTACTTATTGCCATTGCAGGCTTTAAATTCGTGGTTACCAAAGGTTCAAGGTTAGCCTCTTTAGTATCTTACTGCCTAACTTAGCTCGCTTATTGAGCTGTTATATACACTGTCTGGAGATTCTTTTCTTCTCTCCCTTCTTATTCCTCCTCCTTGATTCTTCATATGTTGGGTGTTTTGTGCTGTGCTCTTTCTAGGAGTGCTCCCATCTAGAGCAGTCCCTGTAAGATGTTCTGTAGAGGTGGTTTGTGGAAAGCAAATTCCCTCAGCTTTTGTTTGTCTGGGAATTGTTTAATCCCACCATCACATTTGAATGATAGTCGTGCTGGATACAGTATCCTTGGTTCAAGGCCCTTCTGTTTCTTTGTATTAAATATATCATGCCATTCTCTTCTGGCCTGTAGGGTTTCTGTCGAGAAATCTGATGTTAGCCTGATGGGTTTTCCTTTATAGGTGACCTTTTTCTCTCTAGCTGCCTTTAAAACTCTTTCCTTGTCCTTGATCTTTGCCATTTTAATATTATGTTTCTTGGTGTTGTCTTCCTTAGATCCTTTCTCTTGGGGATTCTGTGTATTTCTGTGGTCTGTTCATTTATTTCCTCGCCCAGTTTGGGGAAGTTTTCAGCAATTATTTCTTCTAAGATACTTTCCATCTCTTTTCCTCTCTCTTCTTCTTCTGGAACCCCTATAATACGGATATTGTTCCTTTTGGATTGGTCACACAGTTCACTTAATATTGTTTCATTCCTGGAGATCCTTTTGTCTCTCTCTATGTCAGCTTCTATGCGTTCCTGTTCTCTGGTTTCAATTCCATCAATGGCCTCTTGCATCCTATCCATTCTGCTTATAAACCCTTCCAGAGTTTGTTTCATTTCTGCGATCTCCTTTCTGGCATCTGTGATCTCCCTCCGGACTTCATCCCATTTCTCTTGCCTATTTCTCTGCATCTCTCTCAGCATGTTTATGATTCTTATTTTGAATTCTTTTTCAGGAAGACTGGTTAGGTCTGTCTCCTTCTCTGGTGTTGTCTCTGTGATCTTTGTCTGCCTGTAGCTTTGCCTTTTCATGGTGATAGGAAGTTTGCAGAGCTGGGACGAGTGGCGGCTGGAAGAGCTTCCTTTCTTGTTGGTCTGTGGCCCTCCTCTCCTGGGAGAACAGCGACCTCTAGTGGCTTGTGCTGCGCAGCTGTGCGCAGACAGGGTTTCTGCTTCCTGCCCAGCTGCTATGGAGTTTATCTCCGCTGTTGCTGTGGGCGTGGCCTGGCACGAGCAGCTACTCCAAAGTGGTGGAGTTGCGTTGGAGCGGGAGCGGCTGGGAGGTTATTTATCTCCGTAAGGGGCCTCCCTGCTCCCTGCAGCCCCGGGGTTAGGGTGCCCAGAGATCCCCGGATTCCCTACCTCTCGATTAAGTGTCCGGCCCTGCCCCTTTAAGACTTCCAAAAAGCACCCGGCAAAACAAAACAACCACCACCAAAAAAAAAAAATTTTTTTAATTAAAAAAAAAGGTTGCGGCTCGTTTTTCTTTATTCTCCAGCGCCAGCGTCAGGCATCTGCTCACCAGTCTTGCTGCCCTGTTTCCCTAGTATTGGTGTCCCTATCCCTTTAAGACTTCCAAAAAGCGCTCGCCAAAACAAAACATCAAAAAAAAAAAAAATTGGTCACGCGCTTTTCTTATGTCCTCTGTCGCCCAGCCTCCAGTGCCTGCTCACTGTTCTTGCTGCCCTGTTTTCCTAGTATCCAGGGCCCTGCACTCTGGCCCGGATGGCTGGGGCTGGGTGTTTGGCAGTCCTGGGCTCTGTCTCCCTCCCGCTCTGCCTATTCTTCTCCCGCCGGGAGTTGGGGGGATGGGCACTTGGCTCCCGCCAGGCGGGGGCTTGTATCTTACCCCCTTCGCAAGGCGCTGGGTTCTCTCAGGTGCGGATGTGGTCTGGATATTGTCCTGTGTCCTCTGGTCTTTATTCTAGGAAAGGTTGTCTTTGTTATATTTTCATAGATATATGTGATTTTGGGAGGAGATTTCCGCTGCTCTACTCCCGCCGCCATCTTCCGCCCCTCCAACAGAATTTTTTTTAAAGGGGCAAAAACTCTCTTGTACTCTAAAGTTAAAAAAAAAGGAAAGGTTTTCAAAGGAAAACCCAAGAAGACTCTGAATAACTTTTGTATAGCATTACTTCATGGGTAGTAGCAAAATATGCTGTACTTTATTTTTCCATCTTCTCTTTAAACAGTCATCTTGGAACCTTGTTTTCTTTACTAACAACAGGCTCGCAGAACCCTAGTGTTCCTGATCACTGAGGCACATTACATTTTCATCCAAGACCCATATTCATACTCCTAATCATCTGCTCTGCTATCTCTACTGCTTTCCCTTGGGATTAGCCCTGCTTAAACCCTTTTCTCCTTTGTATTAAACTGTGTTAGGTGATTTCTTATCTTCTTTTCTATGTCTTGAGGGTATGTTTCTTTGAAGTCACTGACTTAACACATTCTATTTCTATTAACTAACCCCGGTAAGTTTTTACTTTTAATACAGCAGATTTCTAATTATATTAAGAACCAACATACATGTAATTTCCTTTCCCCTCAATTTCTTCTTAATGCTTGGTAAATTCTTATTCATCCTGCAAAATTCAGCTCAAATGTTACCTCTTATTCTGAGGAGCCAAAGGTATTGGCAGTTATTTTTCCATATATCCATAGCATTTTTTTATTACTCATCACATCTGTCATAAATTTACAGTTTTTTACATTTCAATTTTATTCATTTTAATTACAAAAAGTAAATGTTTACTTTAAAAAAAAATCAAACACAACTCAAAAAATCATTGAGTTACCTCCTTACTAATGCTGCATTTTATAGGGTTAAATCTTGTGTATAGGAACTATCCCAAATGAAAACCAATTTCTTACCAACAAAGACAGAAACAAAACAAATTTTATTGAGTCCTTTCATTGAGGTACTCAAGCATATTTTATCCAATATGCTGTGATATAAGAATGCAAACAAATAATCTCCTATATTTATATTCTGTAATGTATACTATGCACAAAAGATAATAGTTTCTCAATAAGTGTGAAATATTATCCTAAATCACAGGGTTTTTTTTCTGTTGTTGTTGTAGTTTTAATACAGTGGATATTTTAAAGCTTAAAGAAAACCAATACTATGTTCAATTGGCTAGTTTCCATGGGGGTCAATTACTAGATAGAAGCACTCATCATGTTGGCCTTAAGAGATACTATGACATGCTAGAAAACTGAAGATACTATTATCATTTAGAGGTAAATATCACTGAATGACCTCAAGTCATTAAAAGCAGTCAGTTGAATTTTGTAGATAATATTTCAGTCACTGATTTTTAGGCATTACTGTATGGCCCATCATGATTAAAAAATGAATAAACATTTACTTTCAACAAGAAATTAACAGAGAAAAACAGGATCTTGTAGGAAATCTGTCATTTTAAAACTGCCAAGAGGAGGAGAAAATGATTTGTCTTCTCTAAACAATGCCAGTTATTGCTTTGCAAACAGAAATTGCAAAATACTCAGGAAACAACTGAGGCTGGATTAATTGCTGGACAGTTGCCATCCCTGCTTTATAAGCTTTATTCTTTCAGCCATTGTGACTGAATGCTTATTCCTCAAATAATCGCAGATCATCCATCCCTGTGAAAGTGTAATATGTTACTAAGTTTCAAAGCTTTCATTCCTGTGACTTTGTTAGGAGTTAATCTTCCATGAATTTTCACAGAACACTTGGGACTATTTTAACAGGAAGGCTTGCCAGAATTGATATGATCATTATGAAATATCATCAGACAGGCATGAACTTAAGTGGACCAAAGGTGGGATGTGAGGAAAGAGATTATGATGCAGGAGATCAGAAGGTGGATTTTATTAATGTTTACCGAAAAACGTTGTTTTCTAAATCAGCATCCATTTGTTGTCCCAGAGAATGTAATCCCTCGTCCCTCAACCCTGAAGCTATGTGTCAGATGAATTGTCCCCTTCCTGGGCTGTCAGAGTGGGCTTGATTGGTTTAAAGGTAGGTGCTAATAATCATCCTTACATCTGTGACCAGTGACTGCTAGGGAACTAGGCTAAATGAAAATGACATAGCATTCTTTAAGGACACATGACCTAGTTTGGGTCAAAGGTATGTAAAAAAATAGTTCAGAGAGGCTTCTGAGAAAGGGTTTCTTTCTCTCAAATATGACTTACCAGAACAGGTGGTTTTCTTTCTTCATGTTCTCTGCACATTACATGCAGACTTGAGGCTCTGAACTCAGCAATGTGAGAATGAGACTGGCAGACAGAGCTGTGATTCAGCCATTTCCCAGATCTGCACATGCACGGACATGAGTGGAGAGAGGTCCAGATTGATCAAGACTGTCCTTGAATCAGATTTTCCTGATGCTTTGGAGGAACAGGGATTTCTTTTGAATGTAAGGATGTTTTCTTTTATTTACTACTTATATTTAGTTTCTCTCACAAAAAAGTTTCCAGGAGGATGTGATGTTTGACATTTTTAAGTAAAATCCACAAATTGTCCTCCTTTTATTTTAGCCAATGATGATGTTTCTTCTCACACAATTTCTCTCAAGACCTTTTTCACAATATTGTGTTTTGTATGTTGATGTCATTGGACAAATAAAAACGTTGTTAGTTATGTTGTGGTAGTATTTATATCTTGTGTTTTTCTTTCAGTCTTATGACCAATGATATCCATATGTAGGAATTATGACCCAGGGAACAATATGCACTACCATCGTGAACTAAGTGGGGTTTCCTCCCTTTAATACAACATTCCTGATATGTGCACCCAGAAGTTTCAGAAAACCTGGGTTCAATAACTGTTCAGTGCAAGTTTAGGTTTCCCACAAAGTTAAGAACTAGATGAAGACAGGGAAGAATTTCACTTTGATAAATGTTTTAGTGAGTAGGCTAGACATTGTCTTAAGTTGAAGAAAAAGGTATGAACAAGACAGAAACATGCCTAGCCATTAAGGATAACATGCTCTGATTAATGTATGCATGCATGTATATAATGAAATAATAAATGAGCAGATGAATCCAACAAACAGATTTTTGTGCCATGAGAAAAATAAGTGGGGTAGTGGGAGAGACATTTAAGTAAGTGAAGGAGGAAGCTTTGAGATGGGATGGTCAGAATGGCCTCTTTGAGGCCACAAGGGGAAGCTATGTGAACAGTCAAGGGCAGAGGAGATTTGAACAGAAACAAAGTGAAATAAATTTATTAAGGGGTTAAGAGCTCAGCATAGTCAAGGATCAACATATTTGGAAAAGGGAGATGGTGTGAAGTTGAAGAGTTAGGAAAGGGCAGGATATTTGATTATAACTGCTATGATATACCACTTGAAGCTATAAAGTGGAAGAAAATGTGTTTAACATTTTAAAAATAGTGACTCTTTCTACTTTGTAGAGAAGAGATGGGGGAAGCAAGAGAAAACACAGGAGAGCCACTTAGAAGGCTATCACAAAAATCCAACACAAGAGAAAAGGAAAGCAGTGATGGAGCTGAGATAATTTTGGAATTAAAATTTTAGGATTTACTGATCAACTGGATTAGAGTGCAAGAGAAAGGGAGAGAGCATTTTGGGGAATGAGAGGGGTGGGTAAAAATATGCACTTACTATACTTAACATGTCTAACTCCAGAAAAAGAAAAAAAAACTTGCACTTTTATTGAGATCATGTTAAATTTACATCTCAACTAAGGGAAAATTGATACTTCCATGATGTTGAGTGTTCTTCCACAAGAACATGGTCTTTCATCTTGTTCAAGTCTATGTTTGTGTTTTTCAGAAATGTTTCAAGTTATCCCTACTTAGACTTTTGTCTTTTGTTACATTTCATCATAAGCATTAAAAAAAATCAGATTCTTCTACTCCATCACACTTTCTAACTTGTTATCACAATAAGAAGGTAACTATTTTGGTATGTCAGTTTTATACCTTGCTAGCTTACTAAGTAATCTTATTGTTTTCCTAATATTTCTTTTGTTTTTTTTGGGTGGGGTGTATAACTCTGGAGAGAGAAAATCCTGGGGCGATATACCTAGCTGAAACCAAAATCAGTCAAAGGGAGAAATAAAGTTTAAAACCTGTTTATTTCTTTCAGAAATGGGTCCAAGGGCCATCTCTTTCCTGCTCCAGCAGAAGCAAGCATATCTTCCCTCCAAACTCTCAGGTTCAGATAAGGCCTGGGTCACCCAGGTAATTATCCATTGATATAGAGATGAACTACCACTCTCCACCCCTTAGGAACGCCTGTTGATATGGAGATGCACTAAAGCCAGGCGAGAGATTCTGGAAATCCTGCAATTTTACCCACAGTGGGGCTGGGGGCTGGAGTGGAGTAGGGGGTGGTTATGTGCATGATAACATCAATTGCAAACAGTTTTAGTTCTTCCTTTCATGTCTTTAGGCCTCTACTAGCTTTCGCTTATTTTAACAATTGATAAGCTGGTATTCCATTGTTTAATAATAATTTAGCAATAATAGTAACAGTAAGCATTCTTGTCTTGTTTCTCATTTCAACTGTCCTCATTGTTTTACTGTTATGAAATATGCTAACCTACGGAAAGAAATAATTACTTTATCATGTTCAGGATATGTGTATCAATTACTAATTTATTGATGATTTTTCACTAAGAATAGAAGATCATTTTTATTTGTCAAATGCATTTCAGCATCTTTGGAAATACTTTCAAAGTATTTGTCCTTTGACCTACTAAATGAATAATTATATTAATGAGCAATATAATATTGAAGGATACCTACACCCCTATTTTTATGTTTTGGTATTTATTTAGATTTTTTTCACATCAGTGTTCACAGGTGAGAATGACTTTTTATTTTATTTTGTGTGTGCAATTTTATCAGGTTCTGGTATTGCTTTAAAAATATTTGGAGGTTTCCTTTTTTTTTCCCCTGTGGTCTGGAACAATTTACAATGGAATTGGGATTATCTGGTCTTTAAAGGTTTGGGGAATTCCACTAATCTATCAAAATCTTTGGCTTTTTGTGAAAATACATCTTTGATAACTTTGTTTTTATGTAGATTGGTTTGTCCTATCCAATTAGTGAGGTCAGCTTAAGTAAATTATCTTTTTCCTAGAAAATTATCCATTTCATACAGATATAAATTTATTCAAGAGAAGGTCTATAATTCTTTCAGGATTAAAATAAGTGATTGATTTGGCAGTCATTTTAGCTTTGTCATCTCTGTTTCATTATTTTATGTATTTAATCTCTTTGTTTCCTCATTTTTTCCATTATGGATGTGTGGTGAAATTTCTCTTTGGTTGGTGTTCAGAGAGAACTCAATTATTCATTTATCACTTTTTTTTCTATCTCATTTCCTACTTTCATCTTTGTGCATTCTTCTGCTTTCTTCTGGTTTGTCTTCTTTTCCTCTGACATTTTGGTAGAATATTTATTATTTTTACTCTTTCATTTTTAGTGATACAAAATTTTTAGATATGAATTTTCCTCTGAGTATGACATTATATTCCATAAGATCTAATATATATGACTCTCATTATTGTTACTTTCTTCTATTTTAATTTGTACTTTATATTATTTAATTAGTTATTTTATTAAGGCTATTTAATATCCAAGCAAAAGATTCTAATTTGATTTTAATTCTGTTGTTATATTATGATTGTATTTCATTGTAATCAGAAAATATTGTTTGTTTATAAATTTTTTTAATTTGTTGAGGTATTCTTTATGGCCTCAATTACTTTTAATTTTCCAAAATGTTTCACAATTGATAAGAAGTTACACTCTTTAATATTGAGATATACCTCAGTCAATTATATTGATATATGATCTATCTAGATCTTCATATACTTTTGCTCTTTACCTATTTTGTACTAAGACAGTTTTATTGCATTAAAGTCTCCTATTATTAAAGTGTTTCTACTGCACCTTCTGTATATTGTGCTTTATGAAATTTGGTATACTACATGGTGTTTAAATATTCATAAGTCTTTTATCTTTATTGTGAAGATATAACATTGTAACATTTCATTCTTTTTCGCATTTAATACTCTTTAGCCTTGTAGCTCCAGGAGGAGTTGGTTCCTCACTCTGGACAAGTTCACTACGAATTTGCTGAGACTGTATAACAAAAACAGAATGTTGGGGGGATAAAAAGGGGCTCACACCAAACTTTATTCTCACGGCAGTAGGTCAAGGACTAGGCTCCCATCTGCCCATCTCAGTATCTGGCTCGGCTCCAGCCTCTGCCCCGGGGGCTGCTTCTACTCGTGGGTCCGTCTCCACTCCTTGCTCCGCAGCATGGGGCTCTCTTAATTCCCTCTCTCCTGCTCCCCTCTTCTTAGCTTCTCTCTTCTCTCTTCCTAGCAGCCGCTGGAACTCTACGGGTGGGTCTCTATGGTGACAGAGGCCATGACCGATTACATCCAGGGGCTTGTTTCCTCTCCCCTCCTCCCGGGTATATACTTCCGTGATAGACAGTTCACTCCCAGAGGCTCTTCTTAAAGCAATATCAACGGGTAAACAGCTCGCTGCCAACAGTATGCAAGCAGGCTACGGATCCCCTCATCGCATGTATACAATGGGCAATATTAGAATCCGGTGAGAATGCTGGCCATGAAATTTTCATTTTCCCTACAGCTTGAATTATACTTTGTCTGATATCAAGTTGATATCCCTGCTTTCTTTTTTGTTTTTGCTGTTATTCTTATTTCCATATTGATTTTCAGCCTTTCTGAAACATTTTTAAGGTGGTCCTCTTCTGTACAAAATAAAGTTGCATTCTGCTGTATCAATCTATCTGAAAAATTTTTTTAGAAGGTGAGTTAAGCTTATAAACATTTAGTAATTAGATATGCACTATGTCTACTTTTAAAAATATTCTTTTCAGTATTAGAGAAACTTGCATTTTGGTTCCAGTGTTTATCTTGATATGAATATCTCATTTTCCATTTTCCCTAGGAATATCTCTGGGTTCCTATTATGAAGAAATAAACTATTCACTGGATAGCTCTTCCTCCTTCTCCTCCTCCTTCATCTGACTTTGGTATCTTATATTTATATTCATACTCCTAAATATACTTGTGACAGATAATTTGTCAACTTGACTAAAAATCCAGATATTTGACAAAACATTACTTCTGGGCATGGCTGTGAGGCTATTTCTGGATGAAATTGGAATCTGAATTGGTGGACTCAGTAAAGTAGTTTGCCATCCCCAGTGTTCAGGCATCATCCAATCCACTGAATAAAATAGAACAGAACAAATACGTGGAGGGAGGAAGAATTTGGCTCTTCCTGCCTGACTGCTGAACTGGGACACAGATCTCATCCTGCCCTCAGTGCTGGCTCTCAGGCCTTCCGAATCGGACTGGAATCTACATCATCAGCTCCTCCATTTCTTAAGCCTTTGAATTCAGACTGAATTACACCACAGGCTTTCCTGAGTCTCCAAATTGCCGTTGGTAGATCACGAGGCTTCTTAGTCTAAGCCACTTCCTTATAATAAACCTCTTCTTGTATATAGTCTATGGTCTCCATTTCCCTGGAGAATCCTGTGTATGTTACTCAAGGTTCTTGTATTCAAAGGTTGTACTTTTACTTCCAATATTACCTATGAGGCAATGATTTACCATATTCTATTTTTCCTTTTCTTTCCTTCTATTTCTATTTTTCCTTTCTCCTTTTTTAAAGGATATATATACAAATTGTTAACACCCAGCCTCACCTTTGTTTTCATGTTACATATGTAGAGTTTTGTCTGTTTAATACTCAATACAAATATTTTATACAGAATCTCCTCAATCAGCTACCAGTTACATAAGCTCATTTTCTAGAAGAGTGACCAGGGAGAACTCATGAACTTGCATTCTTGAATACTTAATTCTCTTTTCTTATAACCTTGATATCTGAAAGAAATCTTGGCTGGATAAAAAAATTATTGGCTCACATTTTCTTCCCCTGTGTTTCTGGTAGATATCGTGCCATTAGGTTCTTGCATTTAATGTTCCTTTTAAGTAGAATGCTGCTAATATAATTTCTGTACTTTGTCAGTGATTGATGTGTGTTTGCTTAGAGACTTACATTTTTTATCTGTTATTTTTAAAATCAAATAATCTTAGTAAGTTAAGTGTTTATTCAGCATCCTAAGTCAAAATTTTCAGATCCACTGTGTTCCATTTCTAAATGCAGATTCAAGTACTTTTAAAATGAGGGCTTCTTGTATTCTCATTTTTAAAAACTAGGTCTATTTTTGTGTGTGTGTGATGTTTTGTTCTTTATTTTTTTGTTTGGTACTTTTGTTGTGTGTATATTGGATTTCATCTGCTGGGTATGTACATTCAATTTTCTGTCTCTTCCTGCCTTCTATGGCTTTCTCCCCAATTCTATTATCTGTTTATTTTTTCTCATTTCTATCCTCTCTATGCTATGTACTTTAAGTAGTTTCTATTTTCTTTTGGTTACCTTGTAATATAATCTGTATAAATTAAGTTTGAATTATTTCCAAGTTCTGTAATTCACATTTAACATCAGCTACTAGTTTTTTCTCATTACCAGTTTCTCTTTAAAGTTTGTGATTTCTATTTTTAATGTTCTTTCAGGTCTATAATTACATATTTTATTATATTTAATTGACAGGAATGCTACTTCTGGGCAGGTTTTGTTTTTGTTTAGTGTACTTTCATTTATGGAACTACTTTGATTCCTTATCTTACTTTTTCTTTTTTATAAGATGGATGCCATGGTTTTATGTTTCTTTTCCATGTTTTATTTTCCTGCAGTAGCTACCAGGACAATATTCCCTTTTGGTGGGGCAGGGGTGGGCTTTTTCAAGTTCTCACATCCAAGACTCTGCTTTTGTTGCTATACAGAACAGCAGATATATTAAATCATTATTTGGTGGTGTGGGTAGTTTACTTGTATTTTCATATTCTATTTTATTACAGTAGGATACTTGTCATCAGCTGCTTTTCCTCTCTTTAAAATGAGCTGCTGACTACAAATGAAATCACTGTTGCAGGAATCACAAAATATCAGAAAATTGAAAGACCTCATGGAACTACACAGAGTATAGGCATATAAAGCTTTTATAAAGGTAAAGGACACATTCAGCAGAAGAAAGTGCAGGCTTTCACAGACAGACTCCAGATGTACAGGTGGGGCCCTGCAGAGTCCTACCTCAGTCACACAGGACATGCTTCATCTTTGGTTTATGAGCTACCAAGGTATGTTCAAGAATACTGGTTTTATCCAAACCAAGTCACAAGTTTACTGAGGAGTCTCTTATACTCTGATGGTCTCATAGCTATGACTAGGTCTTATTACTCATTAAACCAGGTATAACTAACCAAGGTAGATAAGCTAGCACAGCATGTCTCCAGGGGAATTTCAGATTTCACACATCACATTACTAAGTTAATAGATAGTCTATTTCATCTTCTCCTTGGCCAAAGATTAGTACTAGACTTCCAGGCTTTTCTGGAGATAAGCTAAGAGGTACCCAGACCAGCTGCAAGTCGTCTTTATGCTTGGGTAACTTCTTCCAAGATACTTTCCTATGACTCCCTTTGCAAGCCCATTCTTCTTGATTCTGTTGGCTGTGTGTGATAAACCTAAGAGCTGCTCTGTCATTTTCACTCAGGGTGGGGTTCTCTTTCTGGAGGTGTTCCTCAGTAATGTTTGCTGGATTCACCATTACTACACAGTACCCACACTTCTGTGAGCTCCCTCCAGACTTACATACAAGTTTTGGCTCTGTCTATCTCAGTTGCTTATTCCCCTTTTACTCATAAATTGGAGTTTATAATATTCTCTGATCCATGGTTTTATTATAGTATATAATACTGGTGTTTCAACTTAACTTCTCTTTTAATCTTTATGGTATCTTGGAGACAGTGGGGAATGACTGGAATCTATAGAAACTCCATTATCCTAAGGTAATCTGGAGCTAGCTGCCTCAGTTTTTAACATTGCAGTATCTTCAGGAGTTAACGCTATTTCAGTGACAGGAGAAACACCCTTTTCTGTCACATTTTTTCTCGTAAGAGTAGATACGCCTACTACTTTTGTTTCTTTCCTTTGCTTTTCACTACTCTTTTCAATTTTAAAAAATTTCAAAATTTATAATGCTTCTCTCACTGTTTCCTTTCTATCATGACCTCATTACCAAGTAGGGCCAACACTCTGCTGCACTTGCTCTTTTGTTTGTTTTTGTTTCCGCACCTGACATTAGTTTTCCCTAAATTTTCTCTCAGATTCTGTTGGCTGTTTTCTATTGAAACATTTATTAATTTAATGAATTCTGTCCCAACCCAAAACATCCATTAATTGAAAAATGATGACATTCTCACTTCCTTAAGTAGTATCCACTCAGAAATTCTCTCTCATTAGACCAACATTTTTTTAAAAATTTTATTTTGGTATCATTAATCTATAATTACATGAAGGACATTATGTTTACTAGGCTCCCCCTTCACCAAGTCCCCCCCACATTCCCATTCACAGTCACTGTTCATCAACATAGTACGATGCTGTAAAACCACTACTTGTCTTCTCTGTGTTGCACAGCCCTCCCAGTGCCCCCCTCCCCACTATACATGCTAATTGTACTTCCCCCTTGCTTTTTTTCCTGCCCTTATCCCTCCCTGCCCACCCATCCTCCCCAGTCCCTTTCCCTTTGGTAACTGTTAGTCCATTCTTGGGTCCTGTGCTTCTGCTGCTGTTTTGTTCCTTCAGTTTTCTTTTGTTCTTATACTCCACATATGAGTGAAATCATTTGGTACTTGTCTTTCTCTGCCTGGCTTATTTCACTGAGCATAATATCCTCCAGCTCCATCCATGTTGTTGCAAATGGTAGGATTTGTTTCTTTCTTATGGCTGAGTAATATTCCATTGTGTATATGTACCACATCTTCTTTATCCATTCATCTACTCATCAGACCAACATTTTATCCAAGCCTGTTCTAAAGGTAAGAATGTTTTCCAGGATTTCCCATAATTACTTCTCTAGCCTTCCTGTACCTTCCTTTAGAAGCCTAACACTGTTAATGCCCCAGATTTGTCCCCTCAGCACACTTACCACTCTTATGTCAATCATACAGAAGCTCTGTCAATTTGAAACTTAGAAAATAATGTAAAAATACTCTGTTGTTGAAGAAGATTTTATTTCTAAAATATGTTCAATTTTCTGAAACTGTCTAGTTATCGATCCTAATTATCCTAAGGGGTATCCCAATACCTCTCTGCTACTTCAGAGATTGTCTTCATTGGCTTATCTTCAAACTGCCTCTGGAATCATCCAAGTTTGGACTCTGAAGCCTTCCCACAAATGGTGGTCTATTCATTGTCCATAATACCACTTTTCCTAGTTTTGTCCTCAGAAATGTGCATATCTCATTTCCTCTTTTATATATGTCTAGGCTCACCAACCAGATAGTAATGTTTACCCTAAACAAATTCCCATCCATGAACATGTCTTCCATTATAATCTTCTTTATTTCTCTCACTAATCCTATATTGATTATAAAAATTCTGCTTTTAAATCAATCTTCTTCTTCCTTGAGAAATATGAATTTCTAGAAAGAAAATATAGATATGAATTAAAAAATTTTTCTTCTTAGGATTGTAATTAATTCCATATTTATTCTGTTCCTTAAGCCAAGAAGATTACTTATCCAATAAGCACCAAAGGCCTTTTAGCTGTCCATTGATTACAAATGTATCAGTCTTGTGTTTGAACTCATAATCTCTCTTTATGAAATCCATAATGATCAAGAATTTTGTGGAGTCAATTTGGGATAATAAAATGAGGAATGTGGAGTGGTGCCTTTAGGGATTTTAGGACAAATCTCATAATTTAAGAAGTAACTGAGGTCACACTCACTTCTTGGATACAATTTGAATTAAGAGAAAGAGGAACAGATTTGGTACCAGATACTAATGTGTAGCTCTTAAAAATGAAAAGGCAGTGTAGAATTTCTTTACTCTGTTAATTCCCCAGCCTGCTGTTTTAGCTAAGAAACAGAGTAATGGAAGCAATGTTCCTTTGAGTGAGCAAGTAATAGGAAGAACCTTACTAATGAAATGCTGTCTATTTGGTAGACCTGTTTCTGACTTTACCATGAGTCTTGACTTCTCAACATGGAGTCTAACTTCTCTTGAGTCTTCTTCTAAGGTAACTTACAGAGTACCCCTCCTAACGTCAGGATCTGTTAAATACTAGAAGTCTCATAAAAGTGGGAGTATTCCTAGATTCCTAACATCAATCTTCATTTATTTGAACTTCTAAATGCTGTTGCAGTCCTTTATGTGAGGATTCCAGCAAATTGTTCCTAATGCTCAAACAGTGGGCCACTTTTGCTAAGGTTTGCTCTGAGGCTACTATACTTTTGAAATTCACTCCTATTTGAACCAGCTGACATGACTGCAACCAGGGCTTAGTAGTGTCTCCAGGTGTAATTTTGACTTAAGTACACTTCTTCGACCTTTATTCAAGTCCTTCTAACCCACAAGAATGTAAGAGATTTATGTCACTGCCGTTTCTCCAACACAGAGAACAGTGACTGGTATGCAGGTGATATAAAGTGAATCAATTCAAGGGTTGAACTAATGAGGATCAATGTGTCATTTATGAATTTTGAATTTTAATTGAAAAAATACCTTAGTATTGTGATTGAAATTAGCTTGATAAAGCCTGGGTCAAATATGAAGAATGACCTTTAAAAATGACCTGATGAATGTTAGTCTGTCATCATCTCACCAAGCAGGTAAGTCTCTTTTCTCATAAGAGAAGTTAATGAGTGGGGTAGGGAAAACCAACAGAGGGTGATTTTACTTCATTGTAAGTAATGGAACAATTGTCTTTAACCCTCTATTACAGATAAAGGGACAATGGATTAAAATGTACCCTGTTTCCAGGCACATAAAACATTTTCACATAGGCCAGGAACATTCTGGTGTTTGGCCTTGAACCATCAATGAGAATTAAGGCAACAATATGATCAATATTGTTATATTTCACCTCTCCAGAGTTCAGGCAAAATGGAGTAACGCGAATTCCATTAAACAGAATTTTTGATAACAGTGTTATAGTACTATTTCCCATGTTTATGAAGAATCACATTTTAACTAAAAGTAAGGTTATAAACAGCCTTGCAAACAGTCCCAGATTAAGGTCACTATGGCAATGTTTACTATGGTTAATACTAGAGCTGCAATGATTATTCGTTAGAAATTTTAACCTTGGCAGAAAGTCCCTTAATGACAAAGCAAAAGCAAAAACAAACACACACTTGAAAAATAAACTTAATTTGCCTCATGCTTTCCTTTATCTTGGGAAATATTCTAGAGAATGTGCTGTGTTGGTGTAACTTCAGACAGTTCTTTCCTTAGATGAAGATTATTAACTGGCTAAAAAGAAGATAGATATGTGAAGGGAAACATATTTAAAGCTGCAAATGACTATATAAAGTCCACCATCAATTTTCAGATGCGGGAGTTGTTGCTTATTTTTAACTGGTAGTCTGCAATCTTCATTCTTGAGGCTAGGTTTGACTGGATATAAAATTCTTGTCTAACACTTTCTAGTTTTTGTGAATTTCTTAATATGTTGTCCTTTTATCTTTTGGCATAACTTGTAGCTGAAAGTCAGATTTTCTTACAATTATGCATGACTTTGTCTTTTTGCTTGGGAACCCAAATAATTTTTCTTTTTCTGAAAATGTAACAGTTTTATTACAGGATGTTGCTATCTTGCCTATTTTTTTTTTCAATATATGTGGTGTCTATTTCAATATTTCATTTCAAATATTTTTTACATGGATATTTTT
This sequence comes from Manis pentadactyla, assembly GCF_030020395.1. NCBI lineage: Eukaryota > Metazoa > Chordata > Mammalia > Pholidota > Manidae > Manis > Manis pentadactyla. Next base: position 63,549,148 of record NC_080025.1, on the reverse strand, counting down.
ATAGATTATAATTTTTAACATTTGTTCTGTTCCATTCTCTATCTTTGATGTCTATCATTTTATATCAAGTTCCTGTTGTCATATTATTCATCTTTTTGATATTTAAAAATGTCTATCAAGATCATTATAGTTCAATCTCCAAGATAATAGCCTGAATGATACTTTTTTGTTCAGCTGCATTATTTCACTTTTAATGTCAGAATTTGAAACTCATCTCAATACATCTCCTTATATTTCTTCTTTAAAAAAATAAATCTCTTCTTGCTTCGCTCTATTCTGTTAGAGCTACTGAACCACATAAGATGGTCCCAGGAATTCAAGAAATAAGATTAATATACGACTGCTTTAATGCAAGATTTAATTTAAACTTTAAGATTCCTCTCTTAAGTGTTTTATGCTCCTGGTGAATAATTTTTGTTTTGGTAGTCTATACCTAACAATACTTAAAATACTTAACTATGCCAGAATAGATAACATTATTAAAATAAGAAATTTTTTAGTCAAACATTGCCTCAAGAAATGCTATACTTTTCCTAGCATACACAGAACACCTAAAACTAAAAATATTAAGGAGTCAGTTTGAATTTTTTTTCATTTAAAAAAACCTTTGAAAGCTTATGAAAACTACTTCTGGTATTTATTAATTATAGAAGTCATATTAGAGAGAGAAAAAGATGGCAGTGTGAGTAGTGTGGTGGAAATCTCCTTCCAAAACCACATATATTCTGAAAATACAGTAAACTATTCCTAAAAGAGTAACCAGAAGTAACAGTACACCAGCCAGTCTACATCTGGGAGAAGTCAACACCTCACAGAAAAGTGTAAGGTAAAAAGCCTCAACCCAGTGGGACCCAAGCACGCCCCCCACCCCAGCTCACTGGCTGGAGGAAAATAATCAGAGCGGGGAGGGAGGGGAAGCACAGGACTGCTAAATACCCAGCCATAAATATCTACCCTGGGAGTATAGACCCACATTGGCACTCTGGAGATTGGAGGGGTTGAAAGGCAGAGTCTGAGACTAAGAAAGCAAACAGGTTCCCACAAAGGGCTGCCCTGGAACAAAAGAAAGGCAGGCACATTAAGGGACCTCTCAATGGTCAGAGGGCTGCTAGGGAGGCAAGATTTTGGGAGAAGGAACAGGTGGACAAAATCATCCTGGCAAACTCAGCCCAGCAGGCCGGGAACTTTCAGGAGCTTCAGGTGCCCTATCCCCCTGGTTGGCAATGTGGCTCCAAAGCCCCTCACTGAGAAAAGTAACCTTCTGCTCCTTCCTCCCTGCTGGCACCTACATGCAAACCAGCTGTCCCCACCATTGTTGCAGACCACCTACAGGGCAACCCGACCTGCATCAACTACACAGCTTAATGCACAGGCTTCTCACTCTGTGTGGCTAACCAGCCCAGACCCAGAGGCTGCTGGCTGTGTGCAGTTGACCAGTACACACAGCTGAGACAGGCGCTGAGACTGGGAGCCACGAAGGGGCTTTGTTATCTTGGTGGAACACACACCACTCACCTGTGACTACCGCCTTTGGCCTAGACTATCCCGAGGGCCACCCTGCCCACGCAGTTTAGGGGATTAACCGAGAGGCCACTCCCTGCTTCAAGTTAACCATCACAAACAGTGGAGACAGGCACAGTGACCGGCAAGCAGGAAGGGAATTTTTCCTCCTAACTGACAACCACACCACTCACTGGTGACAACTCCCATCACTATGGAAAGGCAGAAGAACCTTGTTCAATCCCAAATCCTTCAAACGCCAGAAAGAGGGTTGGGTGAGACTGAAATCACCAATCTTCCTGAAAAAGAATTCAAAATAAAAGTCATACACATGCTAATGAAGTTAAAGAAAAATATTCAAGAGCTAAGGGATGAATAGAGGAGGGAGATAACTGAAATGAAACAAACACTGGAGAGATTTAAAAGCAGATTAGGTGAGATAAAGGAGGCAATGAATAGAACAGAAATCATAGAACAGGAATACAGAGAGGCTGAGACAAAGAGAGAGAAAAGGATCTCTAGGAATGAAGGAATCTTAAGAGAACTGTGTGACCAATCCAAATGGAACAATATTCGTATTACAGGGGAACCAAAGGAAGAAGAGAGAGAAAAAGGGATAGAAAGTGTCTTTGAGGAAGTAATTGCTGTAAACTTCCCCAATCTTGGAAAGAAAATAGTCTCTCATGCCATAGAAGTCCACAGATCTCCCAACACAAGGGACACAAGGAGGATAACACCAAGACATATAATAATTAAAATGGCAAAGATCAAGGACAAGGACAGACTTTTAAAAGCAGCTAAAGAGAGAAAAAGGATCACACACAAAGGAAAACCCATCAGGCTGTGATTAGACCTCTGAACAGAAATCTTACAGGGCCAGAAGGGAGTGGCATTATATATTTAATGCAATGAAGCAGAAGGGCCTTGAACCAAGAATACTCTACCCAGCAAGATTACAATTTAAATTTGAAGATGGGATTAAACAATTCTGAGATAAGCAAAAGTTGAGGGAATTTACCTCCCACAAACCATCTTTACAGTGTATTTTAAAGGGACTGCTCTGGACAGAAGTGTGCCTAAGACTAAATAGCTGTCACCAAAGAAAATAAAACCACAGCAAAGGAAGAAGATGAACTAAGTACTAACCAAATGCAAAATTAAATCAGCGACCCACAAAGTCAGTCAAGAGATACATAGAGAGTACAGAATATGACACCTAACATATAAACAGTGGAGGAGGAAGAAAAAAAGGGAAAGAAAAAGAATCATTAGACTGTGTTTATAATAGTGTAATAAGTGAGTTATAATAGTGTAATAAGAAAGTAAAGAAGTAGCCCTTGAACCTTTGGTAACCACAAATCCAAAGCCTGCAATAGCAATAAGTACCTATCTATTGATAACCACCCTAAATGTAAATGGACTGAATGCACCAATCAAAAGACACAGAGTTACATAATGGATAAAAAAAAAAGACCTATCTATATGCTGCCTACAAGAGACTCACACTTCAAACCCAAAGACACACACACACTGAAAATAGAGGAATGGAAAAAGATATTTCATGCAACTAATAGGGAGAAAAAAGCAGGAGTTGCAGTACTTCTATCAGACAAAATAGATTTCAAAACAAAGACCGTAACAAGAGACAAAGAAGGACATTACACAGTGATAAAGGGATCAGACCAACAAAAGGGTATAACCATTGTAAATATCTATGCACCCAACACAGAAGCACCTACATATGTGAAACAAATACTAACAGAATTAAATGGGGAAATAGAATGCAATGCATTCATTATAGGAAACTTCAACATTCCACTCACTCCAAAGGACAGATCAACCAGACAAAAAATAAGTAAGGACACAGAGGCATTCAACAACACATTAGAACAAATGGACCTAACAGACATCTACAGAATTCTCAACCCAAAACTAGCAGGATACACTGTCTTCTCAAGTGCACATGGAACATTTTCATAACCACATACTAGGCCACAAAAAGAGCATCAGTACATTTAAAAAGATTGAAATTGTATCAACCAACTTCTTATATCAAAAAGGTATGAAACTAGAAATAAATTTTACAAAGAAAACAAAAAGGCTCACAAACACATGGAGGTTTAACAACATGCTCCTAAATAATCAATGGATCAATGACCAAATAAAAACAGAGATCAAGTAATATATGGAAACAAATGAAAAAAAGAGTGCAATGCACCAACTTCAGTGGGACACAGAGAAGGCAGTTCTAAGAGGGAAGTATATTGCAATCTTGGCCTATATAAAGAAGGAAGAACAATCCCAAACGAACAGTCTAAACTCACAATTATTGAACCTGGAGAAACAAGAACAAACGAGGCCCAAAGTCAGTAGGAGAATGGACATAATAAAGGTCAGAGAAGAAATAAATAAATTGAGAAGAAAACAGTAGAAAAAATTAATGAAACCAACACCTGGTTCATTGAGAAAATAAACAAATAAATCCCTAGCCAGACTTATCAAGAAAAAAAGAAAAATCTACCCAAGTAAACAGAATCAGAAATGGGAAAGGAAAAAATCACTATGGACACCACAGAAATACACAGAATTATTAGAGAATACTATGAAAAATTATATGCTAACAAACTTGGATAACCTAGAAGAAATGGACAACTTTCTAGAAAAATACAACCTTCCAAGATTGACCTAGGAAGAAACATAAAATCTGAACAGACAAATTACCAGCAATGAAATTGAATCATTAATCAAAAACTATACAAGAACAAAATTCCCATACCAGATGGCTTCACTGCTGAATTTTATCAGCCATTTAGGGAAGACATAATACCTATTCTCCTTAAAGTTTTCAAAAAACTAGAAGAGGAGGGCATACTTCCAAGCTCATATTATGAAGCCAGCATAACTCTGAAACCAAAACCAGGCAAAGACACCACAAAGAAAGAAAACTGCAGATCAATAACTCTGATTAACATAAATGCAAAAATCCTCAACAAAAAATTAGCAAACTTAATTCAAAAACACATCAAGTGGATCATACACCATGATCAAGAGGGATTCACCCCAGGGATGCAAGGATGGTACAACATTAGGAAGTCTATCAACATCATCCATGACATCAACAAAAAGGTGGACAAAACCCACACGATCATCTCCATAGATGTTGAAAAGCATTCAACAAAATTACACATCCATTCATGATAAAAACTCTCAAAAAAAAATGGCAGGCAAGTACCTAAACATAATAAAGACCATGTATGACAAACAGACAACATCATACTTAACAATGAGAAGCTGAAAGCTATTCCTTTAAGATTGGGAACAAGACAAGGATGCCCACTCTCCCCACTTTTATTCAACATAGTTCTGGAGGTCCTAGCCCTGGCAATCAGACAACACAAAGAAATAAAACACATCCAGATTGGTAAGGAAGAAGTCAAACTGTACCTGTTTGCAGATGACATGATATTGTACATAACAAACCCTAAAGAATCCTCTCCAAAACTACTAGAACTAATATCTGAATTCAGCAAAGTTGCAGGATACAAAATTTATACATAGAAATCTGCTGCATTCCTATACACTAACAATGTACTAGCAGAAATAGAAATCAGGAAAACAATTCCATTCCCAATTACATCAAAAAGAATAAAGTACCTAGGAATAAACCTAACCAAGGAAGTGAAATACCTATACTCGGAAAACTACAGGATACTCTCGAGAGAAACTAAAGAGGACACTAATAAATGGAAATTCATCCCATGCTCTTTGGTAGGAAGAATTAATATTGTCAAAATGGCCACCCTGCCTAAAGCAATCTACAGATTCAATGCAATCCCTATCAAAATACCGAAAGCATTCCTCAATGAACTTTAACAAAGAGTTCTAAAATTCATATGGAACCACAAAAGACCCCGAATAGCCAAAGCAATTCTGATAAGGAAGAATAAAGTGGGGGGTATTATGCTCCCTGACTTCAAGCTCTACTACAAAGCCATTAATCAAGACAATTTGGTACTGGCACAAGAACAGACCCATAGATCAATGGAACAGACTAGAGAGCCCAGATATTAAACCAAGCATATACAGTCAATTAATATACATAAAGGAGCCATGGATATACAATGGGGAAATGACAGCCTCTTCAACAGCTGGTGTTGGCAAAACTGGACAGCTATATGTAAGAGAATGAAACTGGATTACTGTCTAACTCCATATACAAAAGTAAACCTGAAATGTATCAAAGACCTGAATGTAAGTCATGAAATCATTAAACTCTTAGAAGAAAACATAGGCAAAACTCTCTTGAATATAAACATGAGCAGCTTTTTCATGAACATGTCTCCCTGGGCAAGGGAAAGAATAGTTAAAATGAACAAATGGGTATATATCAAACTAAAACCCTTCTTTACAGCAAAGGACATCATCAGTAGAGCAAAGACGCATCCTAGAGTATGGGAGACTATATTCATAAATGACATATCCAATAAGGGGTTGACATCCAAACTATATAAAGAGTTCATATGCCTCAACAACCAGAAAGCAAATAACCTGATTTAAAAATTGGCAGAGGATCTGAACAGACACTTCTCCAAAGAAGAAATTTAGATGGCCAATAGGCACATGAAAAGATGCTCCACATCACTAATCATCAGAAAAATACAAATTAAAACCACAATGAGATATCACCTCACACCAGTTAGGATGGCCAACAACCAAAAGATAAACAACAACACGTACTGGTGAGGATGTGGAGGAAGGGGAACCCTCCTATACTGCTGGTGGGAATGTAAATTAGTTCAACCATTTTGGGTTCCTTAAAAACTAAAAATAGAAATACCATTTCACCCAGGAATTCCTAGGAATTCCACTCCTAGGAATTTACCCTATGAATGCAGATGCCCAGTTTCAAAAAGATATATGCAACCCTATGTTTATCCCAGCACTATTTACAATAGTCAAGAAATGGAAGAAACCTAAGCATCCATCAGTAGATGAATGGATAAAGAACATGTGGGACATAAACACAGTGGAATATTATTCAGCCATAAGAAGTAACCAAATCATACCATTTGCAACAATGTGGATAGAGCTAGAGGGTATTATGCTCAGTGAAATAAGCCAGGTGGAGAAAGACAAGTACCAAATGATTTCACTCATCTTTGGAGTATAACAATAAATAAAAAACTGAAGGAACAAAACAGAAGCAGACTCACAGAGCCCAAGAAAGGACTAACCAAAGTTACCAAAGGGAAAAGGACTGGGGAGGGTAGGTGGAAAGGCAGGACAAGGGGGCTAAGGTGCATTATGATTAGCACACATAATGTAGGGGAGGGTACAGGGAAGGAAGTACAGCATATAGAAGACAAGTAGTTGACTCTACAGAATCATACTATGCTGGACAGTGACTAAAATGGGGTATGTGTTGAGGACTTAATAATGGGGAGTATCTAGTAACCACAATGTTGCTTATGTGATTGTATATCAATTATACCTTAGTAAAAAAAAAAGAAGGCAAATAGATTTCCTTTGCAAGTGAAATAATACATTGTTTTTTGTATTTTCCTTTCTTACATCTCTATTTTCACCCTGGTTTATAATTCTGGGAGGTGTGGATATGAAGGGGGTTCAGTTCCAAGTGTACAGTATAACTAAAGCACCAGGGACATTTGTTTGCTCTGGTGTTGCTTTCTTTCCTCCTTTCATCATTCCATTTTGGGTTTTAATGATTTAGTCATAAAAATTGAATACTATTAAAACCATCCTTACCATCTTTGGTATAAAGTTGTATATTCTAACCTAGTTGCAGTCTTAAAATGTGGCTCCAGTGAATGCTTTTGCATCCTTTCCCAAGTATTAAGTTCAAAGAGAGGACGTTCTCACATCCTTGAACTACTAACAGCACTTTAAAGTTTTGTTAATATTAAAATATTCAGGGGAAAATATTACTTCAAAGCAAAAGCAATCATAATGTAATAAGGAAAGATATGAGGAGTGAATTCACAGGAAATCTTAAAACTGTGGCATGTTAGTTACATATTAGAAATAAGACAAAACAAGAATTTTAGGACATTGAAAGAACTCCAAAATATGTGATGTTTAAGTACATCAACAGTAGTGCATAAGTGGGAACGCTTATTGATAATGGATAAAAATGCCCTTGGGTCTAAAAGGAAATGATGTCCTTGCCTAAAACATTTGAAAGCTTCAACTTTCAAATTATTATCACTCAGGAAATATTAACTACGACTGATATATTAAGATGTGTTTAATATTTAATTGTTCCAGAACTATGACACAGAGTGTTCTAGAGATTTTGGCAAAACTTTTGGCTTAAATACTTAACCAGATTGAAAAAAAAAGCTAAATTGATCAACTTCTTACAGATTTTTGAAATGATATTAAAGCTACAATTTAGAGAGGATTAAATATGCACATCTTCAGTCTTACAAAGAACAGAGCTCAACCAAAAACCTATATCCGGGTTAATCTATGACTCTACTGTAGATAACTTACCATCCCTTCTACCAGGAGAGCCACAGTAAATTCATTGAGAGGGCACCTAGTACTCAGATATTGGTGTTTAAATACCATTCCCCACTGACATAAACCAGAGTCCTCAGGGAAATGCCTGATTATAGATCTTTGGCAGGGAAACAGGAGAGTAAGCTGGAAGTACCTTGTTGTTCTAGAGGAAAGGAAAATATTCATAGACTAATGGGGCTATGGTTAAAAAAAACACAATTAACTGAAGAATAAAATAATGTATGAATAAATACAGACATATGCCATGTTTCAGGAGTAAACAAACTAATCTATAAATTTTATGTAATTCCTATTAATACAACTGTATAATTTAAATATAATTTATTTTATTTAGTTTATTTGAAATAAAAAATAAGATATCACAGCTTTGCACTTTGGCAAAGCTGTGATGTCTTGTCCTGACAGGGGGGAAAAAACACACCCCAGAAATTAATAACAATTTGAATAGTTTTGGGTTCATAGAAAAATTGAAAAATAAAATGAAACAGAATATCCAGAAAGTAATACTATAATTGTGGCCATTTAAATAGAAGTTCTTGGGAAATTAATTACATGTGGAGGAACTTACTACCTCATACCATACAATAAATGTCAGGTGGATTATACATCTATAAGTCTTTGATAAAAATGGAGAAAAAATTCAATATATATATATAATAAGAAGATATAATATTAAAAGGAATATTTTGAGCTCAGACTTACACTGTCCATACCTCTATCATAATCTAGCCCTTGGTGGGCTGATTCTCCATAGAGGAGAATGGTCCATCTTCAGAGCAGCTAAAATTTATTACAGGAAGTCACCCAACCTACATGACTGGAAACTAAATTTACAGCCACCCATCTCAAAAGGGCACTCAACATGCTCTAGCAATCTTGTTACAGGTCTCTATTGGTTTTCCACCCTCACCAACATTTAATACCTGCCTCATTTCCAATTCATGATTGAATTTTACATTTAATTTAGAAAATAGATGTAACCAACATTAACTCCTTCATCTTCTATCAATCTACTAATACATACATATATATATATATACACATATATATGTATATATATAATACTATAATTGATCTTTCATTTACCTAACCTCTTTTATCATCAACATTTCCTTATGTTGTCTCATTCCCATTAATACACAAATATGACCCAGCAGTTCTGATCTTAAAGGCAAATCCTCCCCTGATCCCACATCTTCCATTTCTCTGCTTCCCTACATAGAAAAATATACAGAATAAGTTGACTACACAACCTGTCTCCACTTCCTTAACTCCTTTTACTACCTAGCCAATCCATTTAACCACAGACCCACCAGTCAGTTCTCAGGTCTTATGTTCATGAACTCAGCAGGATTAAGTGCTGTTTGACACATCTTTCTTGTTTAAACTCATTTCGTCTTTAGTGACAAAAATCTCTCCTAGTTTTTCTTTTCTCTCTCTGGTTCCTTCATCTCACTTTACTTTGTGGGCTTCTGCACCACTCTTTCTAGATATTGGAGTACTAAGAATTTACTTTGGATTCTTTTCTCTGTTTTTTCTTAACACAAAGTAATTCGACTGTTTTTTTTGGCCTGAGATATCAAGTATGCACTGATAATTCTCAAAAATTATATCAATATCTCTGGATTCTCCCTTGAGCCACAGTACTTATATTTTCAACTACCTACTTGAAATCTTTCCTTATATATGTAATAGATATCTCAAATACAGAATGTTTAAAATAGAACTATCCATATATACTTTTTTCCTCTCCTAGCTTTTGCCATTAATAGTAAATGACATCATGATTCAATGCATAACTTAGGCTACATGCCTGAGATTTTTCCTTTATTACACACTTCAAATCCACCAGCAAATCCCATAGAAACAACCCCAAACAATACCCAAACCTTTCTAGATTTCCCCACATCTATACCATCAATAGGGCTTAAGCTACTCTTATTTCTCACTTGAGTCATTATAATATTTTCATAATGGTGTGCCTACTTCCACTTTGTCCTCTCCACCCTCAACCCCAATTCATTTGATGTAGAGAAACAGGATTTTTCTCTGTAAATATGATTATGTGATGCCTCAGCTTAAATCTCTTTAAGTCCTTCCTTTTAAATTCATTCTTAAAGTTTAAAATCCTTACCAGGCTTTATAAATTCCTATGTGATTTGACTCCCACTTGCATTTCCAATCTCCTTTAATAGAACTATCCCCTTGCTAAATACATTCTATCCCTACCATCCTCTTTACTATTATTTAAACATGCTAGGATTGTTCTTGGTTTATGGCTTTTCCACATCTGAATGTCCTATCAGAAATATTTTCTGTTAGATTTTATGGCTGACTACATTCAGGTCTCAGTTTGAATTTTGACACTGAATGTACATCATTGTTCTACCCCTTAAATCTGATTCCCTGACTTTTGTCCAGTGGTTTTATTTATTTCCGAATATAAGTTTCTTTCTTTCTGAATATAAATGTAACAGCTGGCTTTCAGAAAGGAGGGAAAGAGTGGGAGAAAGAGAAGAGAGATGGAGAAAGAAAAAGGAAGGCAGGGGAGAGAAAGTGAGAGGGAGGAACAGAGGAGAGAAAGAAAGAATGAAAATAAAAAGAAGAGTCCTAATTTATAGTATTTGCCAATTTCCATGGTGTAAATTTTCTCAAAATGACCAATCTCACCTACAAAAATGACTTCATTGAATGAAAATTGGGAGGAAATGAACATCATCAGTTTTCACAAGCTAATGTAAGCTATTTCTAGATGCCACTGGGCTATCTGTTAAAAACTTCACTCATCTATTATCTTATCATGTTTTATCTAATACCCATAATCAGTAAGACATAAAGCTTGGGGATTTTTTTTTTACCAGATCTATGGTGAGATAAATATAGAAAAGAGGGAATCAGAGGATGTTCTGATATTGTAAAACCATAATATGCATTTATGATTCTATATAAATTTGTCTTCTAATTTAAAAATTCCATTTACTTATTTGAAACTTGAATATAAATGGAAACAATTTTAACAAAAATAGCAACAAACAGTCAATCTATAAGGAAGCATATTTATAAGATGCAAATATGCATTTTTTTTCTGGTGAAATAAACAGTAAACTTAGAAGACTACAAAACTTTAGCAAAACTATTCCAAATATAGGCAAAATATTTTTCAAAGATGCACATATTTGTCAGAGGTGTGGTTTCTCCTCATACTGTGAACATAAAAGACTGCAAATAGAAAAGAATAAATATTCTCTTTAATCACAAAGATTTTATGTCTTATGAATAAAATCTTGAACTGTTGCTGCTGAAGGGTTTGTTTTATTTTTTTTTTAAAGAAATTTGCAGTACAAACCTCTTAAGAATTTTACAGCTGAGAAGGCAGTTTTGGAAACAAAATTTATAGCTGGAAGGCAGTGGAAATTACCTGCTTGATTGTGGTGGAACTAGGACTTAAATTCAGGAATCCTAACTTAAAACTTGGCCTATTTATGACATCGGGGGATGAAATTACTTCTGTGCCTTGGTTCTTCCTTATGCAGTTCCCTGAAAGCACTCAGAAGATATTCTGTTTGATTCAAAGAAACTCTTCTACTTTCTAAGGACAAGTCATTAACTCTCCTTGCCGAATATTTAACTGTCTTTCCTCTTGCCCATATGGCAGCAAAATGAGTTTGTTTTTCAGATAAAAAGGAAATGACTCCCTAATTTAACACTTGTTTTTAAGCAAAAATATGCTTAGTGAAAATGATAATGATCATTTTTAGCCTATAGCTAAAAATGTAATTTCAAATTGGAGAAAAATGTCCTTAAATTAAGTAAGGATAAATTTTAACTAACAAGGAAAACCTTAACAATCAAGAAGATAAAATAATGAAATCAGATTGGTTAGATGATTCCTTATACAAGAACTATTCAATTAGTACCATCTATATGTATAGTGCTGAGGTACATGGTAACCTCTTATGATGCGTCCCTGTATTTACATCCTTGTGAAGTCTCCTCTTGAATTTGAACCTATTACCTAAATAATACAACATGGCCGAAGTAACAAGACACTGCTTGTTCTGGGAGTTCTGGATTAAGCTTTAACAAGCACTTGCAACATCTGCTTTTGCACTTTGGGCATAGTGTGCCATCATGTATGAAATTCAACTACTCTGAGACCAGCCTAGCCCCATGGGAAGATTTCATGGAGGAGAGGCGAGACCTCATTCAATAGCTTTAGCTGAACTTCCAGGGAACAGACAGTATCAAGTTGACCACACTGCAAGTGAGGTCATCTAGGAGTTGAGCCTAGCATCAGTCAAATCAGCCCAACTGATGCCCTATGAAGGAATGATGAGCTGTCCCCACTGAGCCCTTCCCAAGGAACAGAACTGTGAGCAAATAAATAAAATGATTGCTATCTAAAACTAGTAAATTTTAAGGTATTTTGTAACACAGCAATAGGTGACAGAGGAGTTTAAGAGGTCCTTGATCTCAAAAGCCTTCTACTTAAAGATCATAAAGAAGAGAATAGATCCATAACCAGTAGAGATGAGTAGGCACTTACCTATCTGGGTAGTCGGACAGAGCTACATGATTGTTTGCTTTTTACCTATGGGAGATTATAGTTTATTAGAATGTGGAATACAGAGGAGAACAATTCCCACTTCTGGATGAAAGTGAAACTATTACTCTGCTCTTGTGATATTTTAAATTTCATATTCATTTTTCTAAAACCTGGAAAGAAATTTGGTTCATGATCTTCAATTTATTCATCCTTTTGAAATGGAAAAAACCTGGTAATACTTCACTATTATCCTTAGGGGAGCCATGGTCACTCACACATTTTAAGTGCAGTTTACATTATGATTGGTATGGAATTCATGGTATTTCATTAGGAAAGTACTACCAGAGCTAGCAAAGTTGATTCCTAGTGCACAGTATTACTATGTAACAATAGAGATTTACTTTGTTTTAATATTTTGTAATAATAATGAATTTATTGTTTACAATATTTGCAATTATCATGATACAAGATCCCCAGTTGGCTTCATCCCCAGTAGGGTCATAATTTCTGCCATACTCTTTAATAGCACATTTAGATGTAACATTCAACTATGTTTTCTATCAGATTCATAGATGAGTTTGCTTCTGGAAAAGCACAGGCAGCCAATTTATTTTTTAGTAATCTGTGCCTCCATGAATTTCAATCAAGTTCAGTTAACAACAAAAACAAAAAGTACCCTGTGAACTATAATGCTGTTAACTTTCACATATTACATGTATTTATGCAAAAGAGTTTTAAGCAGAAGAATTATCATTTTACTTCAGTATTTTGACCTGAGGTTTTATTGGACTATATACTCACAGAAATATTTAACTTAGCCCAACAAGAATATCTTTGATATATGGGGTACTGGGTTGCTTTTTAATTTTAAATAATTTCTTAAAAGCCCTAATACTTTCCAAAATGTTTATTCGAAAAATGAAGTTGCAGCGTTACAGGAAAAATGATGGCAGAATAGGAAGGCAGGACAGAAACCTCCTCTCACACATGCACACCAAGGAAGCAACTAGAGAAAATACAACCTGAAAACGACCTTAAGTCAGAAACAACCACCTATACCTGGTGAAGAAGAGAAGCCCACACCGAGAAGGGTAAAGTGGCAGAGCCTCAATCGAGCAGGACCTAAGCCCTTTCCCCACCCCAGCCCACAGGTGGGTGGAAGAGGGATGGAGTAGAGAGGGGACAGGTACCCAGGAACTCTGCACACCTGGCCCCAGAGATCTGCTCTGGGAGCACGAATCCACATTGCACTGGGTTCTGGTGACAATTGGGGCTGGACTCCAGGGACAGCTGGAACACTCTGGGAGGCCTAGACTCCAACTTATTGTGGAGGACAGGCACATACTGCTGGTCCTGCTGAGACACAAAGCAGAGGTGGCAGTTTGAAAGATTGTGAGCAAAAGGAGGGGTGACGGTTGGACAGAGCTCTCCCCACAGGAGAAAGTGCAGGTGGACACACCTTCTCAGCCCTCCTTTGGCCCAACAGGTCAGGCAGTCTCAGGAGCCCCAGACAATCTGTCCACCTCACTGGCAGCTCAGTCCCAAGGCACTTCCCAGGACACCACCAGCACACCAGGCCACTTGGCTCAGCAGCATCAGACTTTGTTGCCTGGCAGGCAGAGGCTGTGGAGGTGCCTGTAGAGGCCAGCTCCCAGAGCTCCTTCCTCACCCTGGATTGCCAAGCCCAACTCACAACTGCGGGGTGGTGGGGAAGGGAGCCATGCTATCCTCTGCCTCAGAACACGCTGCCATCAGGTGATTCATTGTATTCCACCCTGACTCAGAGCCACATGCCTGCCTATCCTGCTCTCATTGCAGGGCAGACAGAGGGCTGCCCCACCCAAAACAATTCCAGAAGAAGCCACAGCTTTGATCACAAAGGGCTGGCTGAGGCAAACTACTGACCTCAGCAGACTGAGATAAACCACTGCTGGCAAACAGAAAGGCAGCCCGATGCACTGCCCAACACAGCAAATCGGGTGTCACCACAAAGGAGGACCAGTCACTGGAGAGGAAAGAGTCTTCAGCTTCTGGGCACCACAGAACACCTTCTTTATAAAGCCATTACTCTCTGGACCAGGAGCAGAACCATCTAATACAAAGGAAGAACCACAGAAACCCTGACAAAATGAAAAGGCAGAGGAATATGTTCCAAACAAAATGATAGGATAAGACACCAGAAAGAGGGCTAAATGCAACAGTGATTACCAATCTTTTTGATAATGATTTCAAAGTGAAAGTCATAAACATGCCCACAAATCTGCAGAAGAGTATTGAAGATCTCAGGGAGGACTTCAGCAAAGAGGTACAAGAGTTGGAAGAGAGCCACTCAGAGGTGAATAATACAGCAAACTGAAATAAAATATACAATGGAGGGAATGAATGACAGATTACTAAAAGTTGAAGAGACAATCAATGAGATGCAAATTAGAGAACAGGAACACAAGGAGGCTGGAGAACAGAGAGAAAAAAGAATTTCTAGGAATGAAAGAATGATGGGAGCTGTGTGACCAATCCAAATGAAACAATATTCACATTATAAGAGTACCAGAAGGAGAAGAGAGAGACAAAGGGATAGAAAGCCTCTTTGAGGAAATAACTATTGAAAACTTTCCCAATCTGGGGAAGGAAATAGACACTCAGCTCATGGAAGTTCAGAGAGCCCCTAACAAAAGGAACCCCAGGAAGATAACACCAAGACATAATAATTAAAATGACAAAGATGAAGGATAAGAAGAGAGTATTGAAAGCAGCCAGAGAGAGAGAAAATATTACTTATAGAAGAAACCCCATCAGGCTATCAGCAGACTTCTCAGCAGAAACTTTACAGAACAGAAGGGAGTGGCATGAAATATTTAATGTACTGAAACTGAAGGACCTTCAACCAAGAATCCTCTACCATTATGATTATCATTCAAATATGAAACAGAGATTAAACAATTCCCAGATAAATGAAGGCTCAGGGAATTTATAACCACTAAACTAGCATTACTGAATATATTAAAGGGACCTCTGTAAATATAAATGTTCCTAAGACTAAATAGTTTTCACCAGCAAAAAAAACCTCACAGTCAAGGTAATAGAACAGTTAATTACCAAGCAACTATGAAATTAAAACAAAACAAAAGAAGCAAAAACAACTATACACAAAATCAGTCAAGGGATACATAAAAAATGCAGATTATGGCATCTAATACATAAAGTATGGAAGAGGAAGAAGAAAAAAGAAGTAGTTTTAGATTGTGTTTGAAATAGAGCAATCATCAACTTAGTATAGACTGTTATATAGCCAGGGAGCTATCCCTGAACCTTATGGAAACTGCAAATCTAAAGCCAATAGTAGATACATGAAAAATTAAAAAAAAAATCCAACCTAACACTAAAGAAAAACATCAAATAACAAGAGAAGAGTATGAGAGGAAAAACAGAAAGGAATTACAAAAACCAGAAAATAATTAATAAAATAGCAATAAGTACATACCTATCAATAATTACCTTAAATGTAAAAGGACTGAGTGCATCAATCAAAAGACAGAATTGCAGAATGGAAAAAGAAATAAGACCCATCTATATGCTGCCTGCAAGAGACTCATTTCAGACCCAAAGATATACACAGACTAAAAGTGAAGGGATGGAGAATATATTTCTTGTAAATAATGGAGAGGAAAAAGCAACAGTAACTGTACGTATATCAGAGAAAATAGACTTTAAAACAAAGTAACAAGAGACAAAAAAGGCCATTATATAATGATAAAGGAGTCAGTCCAGCAAGAGGCTATAAGCATGATAAAAAAATATGCACCCAACAGAGAAGCACCTAAATATGTAAAACAAATAGTAAAAGAATTAAAGGGGGAAATAGATTGTAACACATTCATTTAGGAGACTTCAACATACCAGTCACATCAATAGAAGAGCAACCAGACAGAAAATAAATACAGAAAGAGAGGCACTGAACAATAAATTTTAACAGTTGGATTTAACAGGTACTGGGTTGGATTAAGATGATGGCGTGAGAGGAGAGACAGAGGCTTCCTCCTAAAACTGGATACAATTAGAAAATATAGTTGGCGCAAGTAATCCTGAGAGAGCAACAGGAAAGAGGATGGCATCAGACTGCACACACCTGGAGAAAAGAGCAGGCTTCACTGAACAGGGTAACATACCAGAGCTGTGGCTCCGTGGGACCTGAGCCCTTCCCCCACCCCAGCTCACCGGCAGGAGGAAGAGAAACAGAGCAGGGAGAGAGTGGAAGGCTTGGGACTGCTGAATACCTAGCTCCGGAGATCTGCGCTGGGAGCACAAACCTACATTTCACGGTGCTTTCATGAGACTCGCATGACTACCAGGTTGTAAAGTTAATACAGGCAGAGTTCCTGGGGAGACTGGGATTCTGGCCGCTTGTGAAAAGCAGGGATCCATATCCAGCTGCTCTGGGACGAAAACTTATACCTGTGTGACCGGCTCACTGGCTCAGGCAGTGGAGGCAGGCACAGCAGCCAGGAGGTGGGGAACAGCTCTTTCCTTCCCCCAGGCATGAGTACCGCTCCCCTGTGACCCCTAACATTGTTTCAGGGACTGAGCAGCTCCAGAATAGAGCTTCTGGACACTAGAGGGCGCCATATACAAACATGAAACGCCAAAGGAACCTTGTCCAGAGTAAAATTGTTAATACAACTCCCGAGAAAGATTAAAATGATATGGACCTCATGACTCTTCCTGAAAGGGAGTTCAAAATAAAAATCATCAACATTCTAATGCAGGTACGGAAAGACATCCAAGAACTCAGGAATGAATTCAGGTCGGAGATCCAATCATTGAAGAGCATGATGGAAGGTATTAAAAGCAGGTTGGACATGGTGGAGGAGACAATAAATGAAATAGAAACTAGAGAAGAGGAATACAAAGAAGCTGAGGCACAGAGAGAAAAAACGTTTTCTAAGAATGAAAGAATATTGAGAGAACCAATCCAAGCAGAACAATATTCACATTATAGGGGTACCAGAAAAAGAAGAGAGAGAGAAAGGGATAGAAAGTGTCTTTGAGGAGGTAGTTGCTGAAAACTTCCCCAATCTGGGGAAGGAGATAGTCTGTCAGGCCATGGAGATCCACAGATCCCCCACCCCAAGGGACCCAAGGAAGACAACAGCAAGACACATAGTAATTAAAATGGGAAAGATCAAGGATAAGGACAGACTGTTAAAAGCAGCCAGAGGCAGAAATAAGATCACATACAAAGGAAAGCCCATCAGGCTAACATCAGACTTCTCAGCAGAAACCTTACAGGCCAGAAGGGAGTGGCATGATGTATTTAATGCCATGAAGCAGAAGGGCCTGGAACCAGGGTTTAACAGGTACTTATAGGACATTCCACCCAAAAGCATCAGGATACACATTTTTCTCAAGTGTACATGCAATGTTTTCCAGAATAGGTCGCATGCTAGGCCACAAAAAGAGCCTCAATATATTGAAAAAGACTGAAATTGTACTCTGGGTAAGACATGATGGTAAGAAGCAAGACAGAAACCTCCTTCCAAAATCACATAAAACATGAAAATACGACAAATACAACTAATCCTGAAAACTGCAGAACAGACTGCCTACATCTGAGAAAAAGAGAAGACCTCAGATCAAAGGGTAAAGTGGCAAAGCCACAATCTGGAAAGACCCAAGCCCTCCCCTAACCCCAACTCACAGGTGGGAGGAAGAGTAGACTAGGGAGGGAGTAGAAGCCCAGGACCACTGAACACCTGGCCCTGGAGATCTGCTCTGGGAACATGAATCCACATGGTGCTCTGGAGATTAGTGGGGCTGGAAGCAAAGATGGATGGAACACAGAGAGTCTGAGATTCCAGTCACTTGTGAAGAACAGGTACACACTACCAGACCCCTGAGACAAAAGATAAGTGGTCAGTTGGAAGGACTTCCCAGTAGCAAGAGGGGTACTAGAAGGGCAAAGATTACAAAAATTTGCTGCTTAGGAGAAAGGGCAGGTGGACATCTTCCCAGCCCACTCAGTCCAGCAGTTTGGGAACTCTCAGGATCTTCAGAGGCTCCATACCCGTGGCTGGCAATGCAGCCAAAAAACTCCCCTCTGCAATGTGCAGACTGCTGCTTTCCTCTCAGCAGATGCTGGGCCCACCTGCCACCCCAGCTATTGCATCAGGCCAGACAGACGCTGGCTCCACCCATGACAGCTCCAGGGGCACAGCACCAATGTTCCTCCCTGTGCACCTGGCCCACTTGACCAGGCAGTAGAGGCAGGCATTACAGCTGTGAAGGCAGGAAACCCTCCCAGCGAAGCTCCTTCCTCCTCGCAGGTGCTGGTCCCACCTGCCTGTGGCTCCTGTCACTGCGGCAGTCCAGAGGGAGCACAGCTCCACCCTCAGCAGCTCCAGCAGTGCAGCCCCAAGTATTCTCCCTGTGCCCACGATCAGCTGACAGCCCACACAGCCCACCTGAAGTCAGATCACTACGAGCAAGACAGAAAGCTGCTACATCCACTGCATGGCAATAGCTGGGGCTCCCACACAGGAAACTGACCTTCTGGGCACTTAGGGCACTTAAATAAAGCTATTATTCCCAGGCAAAGGAATTTTGTCCAAACAAAGCTACAAGAGAAAAACACCACTAAAGAGGGTTTTCACTAAAGGGTGTTCAGTGAAACTGAAATCATCAATCTTCCTGATAAAGATTTCAAAATAAAAGTCATAAACATGCTTATGGATTTACAGAAAAGTATTCAAGATCTCAGGGAGGACTTTGACAAAGAGACAGAAATCCTGAAAAAGAGCCATCCAAAGCTGAAGAATACAGTATCTTAAATGAAATATACAGTGGAGAAATTTAAAAGTAAATTAAATGATGTAGAGGTAACAGTAAGTGAAATAGAAATTAGAGAACAGGAAAATAAAGAAGCTGAAGAACACAGAGAAAAAAGAATCTCCAGGAGTGAAAGAATAAAAAGAGAGCTGTATGACTAATCCAAACAGAATAATATTCACATTATAGGAGTACTAGAAAAAGAGAAAGATAAAGGGATAGAAAGTTTCTTTGAGGGAATAATAACTTCCCCAATTAGGGAAGGAAATAGACACTCAGGTCTTGGAAGCACAGAGATCTCCTAACACAAGGAACACTAGAAAGATAGACACAGAATAATTAAAATGGCAAAGATCAAAGACAAGGAGAAAGTATTGAAGGCAATCAGACAGAGAAAAAATATCACTTATAAAGGAAACCCCATCAGGATATCAGCAGACTTCTCAGCAGAAATCTTACAGGCCAGAAGGGAGTGGCATGATATATTTAATGTAGTGAAACAGAAGGGCCTCCAACCAAGAATACTCTACCTGGCAAGATTATCATTTAAATTTGAAGCAGGGAGTAAACAATTTTCAGATAAGCAAAAAGTTGAGAAAATTCACCACCACTAAACCATCCATACATGATCTATTAAAGGAACTGCTCTAGATGGAAATGATCTTAAGACTAAATAGCTGTCACTATAGAAAATAAGCTCAAAGTAAAAGTAGTAGACCAATTAATTACAAAGAAAATATGAAATTAAATCAATTACTCACAAAATTAGTCAACTTTTTCACAAAAAGTTAAGAGTATGACACCTAATATACAAACAGTGGAGGGGGAAGAAGAAGAAGATAGGGAGAAAAATATATCTTTAGATTGTATTTGAAATAGATTAATCAGTGCTTTAAGATAGACTGTTAGTTAGTAAGGAAGCTGCCCTGGCATCTTTGGTAACCACAAACCTGAAGCCTACAATGGCAATAAGTACATGTCTATTGATAACCACCTTAAATGTAGATGGGCTGAATGCAGCAACCAAAAGACAGAGAGTGGGAAGATTGATTATTTCTTAACTACCTTTATCTTGTATCTACCTACCACTTCAGCATTTTATTTAAAAAAATAAATAAAAGACAGAGAGTAGAAGAATGGATTAAAAAAACAAAACCCTTCTATAAGCTGCCTACTAGAGACTCATTTCAAACCCAAATACATAGACAGACTAAAAGTGAAGGGATGGAAAAAGTTATTTCATGCAAATAATAGGGAGAAAAAAGCAGGTGTTGCAGTACTTGTATCAGAGAAAATGGATTTCAAAACAAAGAAAGTAACAAGAGACAAAGAAAGACATTACACAATGATAAAGGAGTCAGTCCAACAAGAGGATATAACCACTATAAATACCTATGCACCCAATATGGAGCACCTACATATGTGACACAAATACTAACAGAATTAAAGAGGAAAATAGAATGCAATGCATTCATTTTTTAGAAGACTTTAACAAACCACTCACATCAATAGATGGATCAACCAGAGAATAAGAAACAGAGAAAGAGGCACTGAACAATTCATTAGAACAGATGGACCTAACTGACATCTACAGAACACTCCATCAAAAAGCAGCAGGATATAGATTCTTCTCAAGTACACATGGAACGTTTTCCAGAATAGGTCACATACTAGGTCATAAAAAGAGACTCAATAAATTCAAAAAGACTGAAATTGTACCAACCAGCTTCACAGACTACAAAAGTATGAAACTAGAAATAAATTATGCAAAGAAGACAAAAAAGCCCCAAAACACATGGAGGCTTAATAATATCCTCCTAAATAATCAATGGATCAATGATCAAATAAAAACAGAGATCAAGCAATGTATGGAGACAAATGAAAACAAAACTCAACACCCCAAAACCTGTGGGATGCAATGAAGACAGTTCTAGGAGGAATGTATCTAGCAGCACAAGGTTACCTCAAGAAACAAGAACAATCCCAAATGAACACTCTAAACTCACAATTAATGAAACTAGAAAAAGAACAGATGATGCCCAAAGTCAGTAGAAGGAGGGACATAATAAAGATCAGAGAAGAAATAAAATTGAAAAGGATAAAACAATAGAAAGAATCAATGAAAGCAGGAGCTGTTTCTTTGAAAAAATAAAAAATAGATAAACCCCTACCCAGACTTATCAAGAAAAAAAGACAGTGTACACACATAAACAGAATCAGAAATGAGAAAGGAAATATCACAACAGACACCATAGAAATACAAAGAATTATTAGAGAATACTATGAAATATTATATGCCAACCAATTGGACAACCTAGAAGTACACAACTTTATAGAAAAAGATAACCTTCCAAGACTGGCCCAGGAAGAAACAGAAAATATGAGCAGACCAATTACCAGCAATGAAATTGAATTGGTAATCAAAAAACCACCTAAGAACAAAATACTTTGTCCAGATGGCTTCACAGCTGAATTTTATAAAACAAAGAAGAGCTAATACCCACCCTTCTTAAAGTTTTCCAAAAGTAGGAGGGAATACTTCCAAATTCATTCTATGAGGCCAGCATCTCTTTAATACCAAACCAGACAAAGAAACCACAAAAAAAGAGAATTACAGAGCAATATTCCTGATGAACATAGATGCAAGTATCTTCAACAAAATATTAGCAAAACAAATTAAAAATATGTCAATAAGATCATCAATCATGAACAAGTTGGATTTATTCCAGGGATGCAAGGATGGTACAATATTCCTAAATCAATCAATATCATACATATCAACAAAAAGGACAAAAATCACATCATCATCTCAATAGATGCTGAAAAAGCACTCAACAAAATTCATCATCCATTATGATAAAAAATCTCAAGAAAATGGGTATAGAGGGGAAGTACTTCAACATAATAAAGGCCATATATGAAAAACCCACATCTAACATCATACTAATGAATAAAAGCTGAAAACTTTTCCTCTAAGATAGGGAACAAGACAATGATGCCCTCTCTTCCAACTTTTATTCTACTGGAGTATTGGAGGTCCTCACCATGGCAATCAGACCACACAGAGAAATACAAGGCATACATATTGGTAATGAAGAAGTTAAACTGTCATTATTTGCAGATGACATGATGTTGTAAATAGAAAACCCTAAACACTCCACCAAAAAATTTAGAACTAATAACTGAATTCAGTAAAGTTGTAGGATATGAATTTAATACATAGAAATCTGTTGTATTCCTAAATACTAAGAACTAGTGGAAAGAGAAATTAGGAAAACAATTCCATTTACAATTGCATCAATAAAATACCTAGGAATAAACCTAAGCAAGGAGGTGAAAGACCTGTACTCTGAAAACTGTAAGACACTCTGATAGAAATTAAGACACAAGTAAATGTAAATCTATCAGGTGTTCATGGATAGGAAGGATTAATATTGTTAAAATGGCCATCCTGCCTAACGCAACTTACAGATTCAAGGCAATCTCTATCAAAATACCAATAGAATTTTTCAATGAACTAGAATAAATAGTTCTAAAGGTCATATGGAACCATAAAAGACCCCCAAAGCCAAAGCAATCCTGAAAAAGAACAAAGCTGGGGGTATTATGCCCCCTGAGTTGGAGCTTCACTACAAAGCTGTAGTAATCAAAACATTATGGTACTGGCACAAGAACAGATCCATAGACTGATGGAATAGAATACCTAGCCCAGATATAAACCCACACATATATGGCCAATCAACATACAACAAAGATTCCATGAATAAATAATGGGGAAAAGACAGCATCTACAAAAACTAATGTGAAAACTGGACAGTTACATGCAGGAGAATGAAACTAGATTACTGTCTAATTCCATATACAAATGTAAACTCAAAATAATCAAAACCTGAAAGTAAGACACTCTTAGAAGACTTTTTTTTTATTAAGGTATACGCAATCTTATAAAGGTTTCACATGAGCAATATTGTGGTTATTCACCCATATTATCAAGTCCTCCCTCCACATTCCATTGCAGTCACTGTTCATCAGCATAGTAAGATACTATAGAGTCACTACTTGTCTTCTCTGTGCTATAATGTCTTTCCTGTGACCCCCATACATTATGTGTGTTTATCATAGTGCCCTTTAATCCCCTTCTATTTCTAGTTTCATACTTTTGTGGTCTGTGAAGCTGGTTGGTACAATTTCAGTCTTTTTGAATTTATTGAGTCTCTTTTTATGACTTAGTATGTGACTATTCTGGAAAACGTTGCATGTGCACTTGAGAAGAATGTATATCCTGTTGCTTTTTGATGGAGTGTTCTATAGATGTCCCCAATATGTTCATCAGGAGTCTTATAGACACTGAAAAGTGACTAGGGGTTACCATGGGGATGGTTAGGGTGGGTGGGCAGGAAGGCTGAAGGGTATAAAGGGTCACAAAAATTCTCATTCATAAGATAAGTTGGTCATGGTGATAGTGGTACAGCATGGAGAATATAGTCAATGATTATGTAATAACTTTCTATGCTGACAGATAGTAACCGCACTAAAGGGGGTGAGGATTTAATATGGGTAACTGTTGAACCACTGGATTGTATATTTGAAACTAATAAAGATTGCATATCAACAATATTTCAGTAAGAACTTAAAAATTTGATGTTGCTGCTTTTACCCCCTTGAGATATGAAAAATCTATCATGCAGATTACATATGTGCTATTTCAATTTTCTCATTTTATATTTCCTTTCTCTTGAAAAATATAGAAAAAGAACATATTCTTACTAAACTCTAATCTGAGTTTTGGTTAGTCTAGTATTTGCTCTTTATTCTCTTGCAAGGAACTCAAATTCATAGATCATATTAGAATTTAAGCAATAAGTTCATCAACATCTTCCCTGCAAATTTATATTGAAGTTCAGATAATATAATGGTAAATCTATAAATAAGCACAGATATTGAAAAGGATCCTTAGTATAAGTTTTAAAATGAAAACAGTACTAAAGATGGCATGTCCGCACGGCAGGAATATCTGGACCATTCTGGAGCATAGCGTGGTAGTTTGGTAAACTAAAATCTTTCTGCATTTCCTGTTGGGATGCAGTTGAGGTATGTTTCTATAAAATCCACACACATCTCAAGGAGATCCAGAGAGAAATATTAACTAGAAATCTTCAGTAAATACCTTTGCTTTTAGGGCTGAAGTATTATCTATGTAAAAACAACCCACAGATAGTTAGGTTCTTAACTTCATCAATAGTAAAATGGGCAAAAATACCACACAAAGTTTGGAGAAGAGAGAATATTCCTCAACACTACCCAAAGAATATATTTAGAACCTGACTTCATATTAAATTTCATGAGATTAAATTCAGAATATATGCTGAAATTAAGCATTCACTTTTACAGTCATTAGGAAATATCAAGGAATGCTGGGAAATATAAATGCAGATGGAAGGGATGGAGATGTTCTAAGAGATATTTTATAATTATTTTCTTTTTCAATGCCTTTTTAGAATTTGAGTAATTTTTCTAGAGAAGGAAAAAGTAGAACACAACAAGGTTTATACTCATTGAATCAGGTCATGACAGAAAATGTCAAAAATTCGAAATCTTTTATATGTATTTCTTAACTTTTTTTGTCTTCTACATTGTGTTGTCATGTATAAAAATTGGCAATTTTATATAAAGTGGAAATATATTTATTTTTGAATCAGGTATGATTATCTTCCTAGCTAATAGACTTAGAAGCAGTATTCATTTAATTCTGTTAATTTGTACAAGAATTTCCAGCTCTTCAAAAGCATCTTAATCTTAAAAACAGTATTTGAAATGTATAATTATTCCCGGACTTCTCAAATACAGAATTTACATAGTCATGTAAAAGTTAAGCACTTCTATTTTCTGTAGCTTGGGACAGTAGATACATTAAATAACAAAAAAATTAAAAATGTCTGATAAAATATTTTAAGTCTTCTAAAAGGAAACTTTGAACTGCTAGGATATTAAAGAGCTACCTCATCCTAAGGGTATCTTCTAAGACTAATCTTGAATTTTACTTTTTGTTGCCAAGATATTGGGAAAGAGAAAACCCAGCAGCTACTCCATATTCTCCATAGTGAAGAATTTAATATTTAATAGCAGACAACCTCATTCCCATAGATGGGACACTAAATGGCCTTACGTAAAAGGAACTTAACATAAACCTGCTTCTTTAAGAATCCAAGTGCTGAATGCAAATTTAAAACAAAACCAGATTCCCCTGGTAATTCATAAGCACAAGCCAATCGGCCAGTGAAATAACTTTATCTAAATGCTCTAAAACACAAATGAAACAAACTTATGCTGAGATTTTAGCTTCAAGTATTTCCCGTTTATAGTTTCTTAGGGATCTAAGGAGCAAATTCAGATCCTGTTCAAGAAACCTATCTTCAAGCCAGGTTTTAAAGAATCTTCATAGACAAAAAGTCCAAGGAATATGAACTTCTAATAAAATTCAGGGACAAGAGAAACAAGGCATTAATTTTTAGGGCCGATAGAGGAAACAAAGACCAGATAGCTTAGTCAAAATATATTAATTATACATATATTTGAATATCAAATACAACAGAGGTAAGAAAAAAAAAGGAAAAGATACCAAAGACTCATTATACACAGATATAATTTTCCATCTAGTTAACAAAATAGAAATTACACATTAATTACAAGAACTACTGAGTTTATAATAAGTGCTGAATATAAAATTATTATTTAAAAAGCAACTGCATTTTTTTAACAAAGTAGTTTTTAACATAGTATTTAAAAAATATAAAATGCAATAGAAATCTAACAAAAATCTTTAAAGTCTCTGTGAAAAAAATGAAATGTTCTAATACACTGGAAAGACATAAACAATTTGAGAGATCTATCATGTTAATGGTTTGGAAGAGATGATATTTTAAGGACGCCAATTGTCCTCAAATTGACCTATATTATATATTTAATACCATTAAAACTTGCAGGATTTTTGGGTTTTTTTTGCTTTGGATTTTGACAAGCCAAACTGTCAAGTTCTAAAGCTTATGTAAAATTACAAAGGGCCAAGTATAGCTAGGCTATTTCTAAGGAAGAATGAGTTAGGGGCACAGTATAAAGTGCCAACAAACAAATCCTGTTCATATGACAGAAATGGTTTTCAGGATAGTGGAGAAAAGGAGTTTCAGTGAATAGTGATGGAATAATTGCTTTTCCATGAAATTGAGTCTGTAATTCAAATCATATGCAAATAAATTCTAGGTCATTTCAACAAAATTAAAAGGCAGCCTAATGGATGGGAGAAAATATTTGCAAATTGTATATGTGATAAGGGGTTAATATTCAAAATATATGAAGAACTCATACAGTTCAACATCAAAAAACACACAATCCAATTAAAAATGAACAGATGACCTGAAGATAGATTTTTCCAAAGAACACATAGATGATCAACAGGTATATGAAAAGATGGTCAACATCACTAATCACTAGGGAAACACAAATAAAAACCACAGTGCAATATCACCTCACACCTGTTAGAATGGCTATTATGAAAATGACAAGAAATAACCAATCTTGTACACTGTGGGTAGGAATGTAAATTGGCACAGCCATTATGGAAAACAGTATGGAGGTTCCTCAAAGAATTTAAAATAGAGATACCATATGGTCCATCAGTTCCTTTCTGGTATCTATCTGAAGAATGAAAATACTAATTAGAAAATATATATGCACCCTTGTGTTCATTGCAATATTACTTACAATAATTAAGATATGGAAACAAGCTAAGTATACATTAACAAATGAATGGATAAAGAAGTGTGGTATGTACATATACACCACATATATATGAATACTACTCAGCCATAAAAAAGAGTGAAATCTTGCTATTAGTGACAACATGGATTGAATCTGAGAACATTGTGATAAATAAAATGTCACCAAAGAAGGCAGATACCATATGATTTCATTCATATGTGGAATCTAAAAGAAAACAAAAAACAAAATAAAAAATAATCAAAAAGCCCCTTGAGTTCAAAGATACAGAGAACAGATTGTTGGTTGCCCATGGCAGGGATGGTTAGGGAGTGGGAGAAATGGGTGAAGGATGTCAAAAGTTGCAAACTTCTGGTTATAAAGTAAATAAGATTGAGTATATAATGTATAATGTATAGTTATATGATAACTATAATTAACAACATGTATTACATTTGAAAGTTGCTAAGAGAATAGATCTTAAAAATTCTCATCACAATGAGAATTTTTTTTATAACTATGTAAGTTGATTAATGTTACTTAGGCTTATAGTGGTGATCATTTCACAATGTATACAAATATTAAATCATTATGTTGTATACTTGAAATGAATATAATGTTATATGTCAATTATACCTCAATGTAAAAAACAAATAAAATGTCAGAAATATAAAAGTTTAGAGGACAGTGAAAAATAATAATTATGAACACAGGATAATGAAAGACTACTTGTATTTTATACATAATAAGCACAAATAATAAAAAGGACATTGAGAAACCAAACCACCTTAAGAGCTTCCATTTATCAAAAAAATATGGAGATAAATGCTACAAGTATTGCAATTGATAAAAGTATTTATCATGATATATAAAGAACAACAAATCAATAAGAAAAAAGCAAGGCAACATTTGTTAGATGCTATTTATTGGCTCGTTCAATTGCCATTCCTCTATTCATTTCTTGTAACTAATGGCTATTAAGTTAAAAGTTACGTTTATTAGATTACTGTGTACCTAAGTTTTCTGAATGCTGAATGGGTTCTTCCAATTAGAAGAAATCACATGGATTCTGCTCAGCAGAGGCCTTCTCACTATTCTTTATGGTTGTGTAACTCTGGCAAACCAAATAGGTAGGAAAGTACTTCTGCCTTGGTTAGCCCTGTTAGTAGCTTACTATAAAATCATTTTTCCCTGTCAGAATTTTCAGTACCTTAGAAGGACTTAATTAAGAATTGGACACACCACATCATTCAGTTTAGTTAAGGTCCTAAGCCTCCCAATTTTTCTTTCTTTCTTCCCAGATTTACTAAGGTATATATTACATACAACATAATTAACCCATTTTAAGTATAAAGTTCAGTGAGTTTATGGAATTGTGTGTGGTTTTGTAAGCATGATCGTAATATATTCTAAAAGATTTACATCACCTCAGTAAGTTCCCTCAGGCCCCTTTGAATTCCCTTCCTCAGTGTCAGACGCAGGCAACAGTGATCTGCGCTCTATGACAGCTTTGCCTTTTCTAGAATTTCATATGAGTGGAAGAACACAGGATATAGTCTTTTGTGTCTGGCCTCTTTGACTTAGCACAACGTTTCGGAAATGCACCCATGTTGTTTCGTGCGTCAGTACGTCATTTCCTTCGGGCCCCTGTAGACCCGCTGTCACCAGCCCAGCTTTCCGGAGGCCGCACTTGGGCTCCAGGGACGTGCGGGCGGCGCCGGACACCTACCCGGAGATGACGTCATCTAATGGTGACGCAGGTGGCCGGCCGCGATCCAGCTCACAAGGTGAACTAGCAACTGGAAGCCACTGAAAATCCCTGAACCTCGGGGCGAGGCCGGAGCACCCCCAACCCCACACACACCACGACCACGGAGAAGGGTCACTCAGAAGGCTAGAAGGGGCTGAGCACCCTTCTGCTGAGCACACTGCCCCTCCCCAGGCGGGGCCGGCACAGCGTCCGAGGCCCCGCAGGGACTACAGTTTCCTAGAGCAGAAGAGGAGCTCCCGAGCTGGGCAGACAGCTTTCCCCGCGGCAGGACGCTTCCGGGAGGCCGCTCCCCGGACTGCGGGAATATGCAGGCTCCCCCACCAAGACCCAGAGAGACGGAGGGTGGGAGGCTTGCGGCAGTCTGCACGCAGACACGCCGGCCGACCTCCTTCCCACTTAACCAGGCGCCTCGAGCTCCCAGTCTGGCAGTGGTCCTGGCTAGCCAGGGGCTCTGTTGCCTGTTCTGCCTGGTGCGGGTCGCCAGGCAATGGGCCACACCGGGGAATTCTACCGCCCTGCCTCGGTAGGGAGGCAAACTCAACTTCCAATGCTGCCCATCCTCGACGTTTGGTCAGAGACCCGGGCAGCCACAGAACACGTGTGGCCTACGAGCCGCTGGGCGGGGAGCCAGGCCGCAGCCCTGCCCAGCTGCTGAGCAAAATCCTGGCCCCACACAACCAGGGAGCCTGAACAGAGACCCGGGGCAGGCTCAGAGCGCAGCTCACAGTACCACTGAGCTGCGAAGTCCAGTTGACAGCCCAGTCTCGCAGAGGAGAGCAACCTATGAACCGTATCACCTCCAGAAACACAACCACCCTAAGAGCTTCCATTTATCAAGAGACAGAAAGTATGGAAATAAATGCTACAAGATATTACCACAAAGACTACCATCAAGATATGTTGGTGAGAATGTAAAATGACATAACCACCTTGAAAAACTGTGTAGCAGTTTCTTAAAAAATTAGCCATATACCTCTTTCTGTTCCAGCCTTTCTACTCCTAGGCATACCAAAGAGAAATGAAAATATAATTTACACAAATTCTTGTACAAGAATGTTCATATACCTTTTTTTCCTTGTAATTGCCAAAAATTAGGAATAGCTAAATATCCATTAAGTGACGAATGGCTTAACAAAGTGAGGTATACCCATAAAATGGGTTAAAAGTCAATAATAAGAAAGAATGAACTGTCAAGAACTGTGAAGATCTGAGATTTTACTCTGACAGCTAACAAGTTAGCCCAGCATAATTTTGTGGTTGCTGGCAGAAGATACGAGTGTCCTGGTTCATAAGCAAGGGACTTTCTTACACACATTAGCAGTAAGCTGAGTAGCAAGGGTTTCTGAGCCCCAATTCCAACAGGGCAAAATAAAGAGGACACATGCAATACATCGTGTTACAGGACATGGACTTCAAACTTAGGGACATAAATATTTTATTTGAGGTAATAAGTCTGCTTAACCTTTGCCCTGTCGGGAGACATTTTACATCATACTAGACAGTAAACAAACTTACCCTTTGCTCTGGAAGGAGACATTCCATTTTCCAAGTCTCTTCTCTATACAAACACCCCTGCAAAGACAATCCAGAACAAAGGCAGTCAATGACTATGATCACAGGACATGTATAAAACATGAAAGATGGTTAGAAGGTTGTCTCCCAATAGTAGTACCATGGGTGAATCTCAAAATAAATATGCTGATTGAATAAAGCCAGACAAAAAAAGGACATATACTATCTCTTTACATTTGTATAAAATCTTAGAAAATGAAATTTAATACACAACCAGAAAACAGGTCAATTGTTTCCTTGGGATGAAGAAGGAAGGTAGAGAGAGGTTACCAAGAGACACAGAAGCTTTTGGGAGTAAAAAATATGACAATAATCTTGATTTGGTGAGGTGTTCACAGGTCCCACATATGTCAAAACATAAAATTGTACTCTATAAATGAGCAGTTTATTATAAGTATAGTTTACCTCAATAAAACTGTAAAAGAAAAGACAAGTCATTCATCTTCTATAATTCTTTTTAGCTGTTTGCAAAAAAGAGTTACTAAATTCCTAGCAGCTCTAAAAGGCTTCAAATCTATTATCAAATTGCATATTAGACTGACACAGAACTCTGCTCATTGCTTGTGCACTCAGCAAATTATCTCTCAATTAATAAATGTATTTTCAAAACATTTAAATTTTTAATGAACAAGAAGGCTGAGAATTTAATGAAATTAGAGTTGATAATTCATGATAAAATCTCTGAATTCTAATCTGCATTTATCTATTTTACATTATCTACCTATTATAAAACAAGTTTCTTACCTTCCTTTTCTTCCTAAAGTCTGTAAACTGTCTTCAGGAAACTCAAGAAAAAACAGCTGGTTTTGAGGGAAACAATGGAAGCATACTTGAGGATATACATATAATTGCATTAAGGTAGGTAAAAAATAGCTTTAGAATTTGACAGTACTATAGAAGAGATTAAGTCCAAAGCCCTCATTTTAAAATTTAGGAAAGTGAGACCCAGAGAACTGATATTTGCTCAAGAGAAAGTAACTTTGGTGGTGACAGTGAGGATTAGAGCTCAGAAGTCCTGATTCCTAGGTCAGTATTCTTGCCATTATACAAAGTTTCCACTCCTAGTAATAATATTTATTTATTCGGTTTTAGGAATGCATTCTTCTGTATTCCTCCCTAATTAAAAACACAGCAATTACATGGTTTAGGATAAAAACATCCCTCATATATTATTTCAGAAAATCAATTCAGGAGTTGTAAAGAACAACTTACTTTTCTATCCAAATAACAATTGAGATCAATGTCTTCCCCCAGTAGCTTGTTTACCTCTGGGACACCTATTGTGAGTCAACTGAGCATGATTAAAGTGGACCTAAAGAGAAGTTAGTTATTAAGTAGTTAACCTGTCTTCCAAACTTTTTCATGAATTTTTTTTAACAGTTTTTCAAGAGGCACCATTGACTCCTTGACAAGATAATTTCTCTTGTAGGATATATTACCCATTAAATATATGTACAAACACACATGTAAGAGTTGAAAAACATTTGGATTTTGATGGCTCTACAAATTATCTTATGTTTTAAGTGGAAAAATAACTTATTGGAAGCCTTTCATTGGCAGGCTTTTTCATAAACCAACAAAGCACTACAGTGTTAAGTGGACCTTAACAGATGGAGCCTGTAGAGCAGCAACAGAAGCAATAAGGAGAAGCTGGGGGAAATCCAGAGACCTGGAGGCAAGAAAGAAATGCTGACAACTATTTTTGGATTTGGGACACTCTATTATATTTTTATAAATTTTAATTTACATCTCAGCTAACTTACAACTCAGTTCACAATTTTGTTAGAAAGTACCAACATAGCTTAAGAACTTACCTTCACTGTATCAAAAAAGTCTAATTATTTTACAATCTAATGATAGAAGAAGTGCGTTCAGCTTGTTAAGGATTTTAAGACCAGGTTTTAGGGATCCACATAAAACAGCACGTTCCTTATTATTTGGAGAATTCTGAAGTATACCATCTGCTCCAGTCTTTGTAGATGTAGGTATTTTATGTCTGGAACCCATTCCTTTATACTCTGTCTTACCTCTTAGCCATTTATTTGTCCTAGAGTGGGGAAAACAAGTTTGCATTTTGGAATAAATGTCTCAACACACTAGTATTTGCTGTCATTTAATCTCTTTAAAAAATACCAGGAATAGATACATAAATCTCTGGTATAAATGAAATCCATAGGGAAAGAATTTTTCTGATGTTAAGAATGTGCAAACTATTTTGTATTAAATTATTGGATAACTTAAATAGTAATTGCAAAAATTGTTAATCAAGACATACAGCTTTTTTTTTTTTGGTGGGTTTTTGTTTTGCTTTATATTTTAGGTGATGAAACAAAAATATTTGAAAGACATATTTTAGAAACATAATCCAGCCTGTCCTTCAATGTTCAAAAATTAGTAACATGATTAATTTTTTTAAATAGTCAAATTGGCACCACCAGGATATGCTAGGAATCAAAATTTCAGATTTTGCCCTAGTGTTAACAGTTATTTTGTGAGCTGTACATTTCCTTTTGAGTTATATAGTTAATAGTCTTTTTCCATTTTTGCAACATAGAAGTGTATTTTGGTTTCATGACACATTACCTATGTAGTATCCTGGAGTTATAAAATGCAAGATGGGGATGGTAAAATAACCTCCAGTAATGATGACTAAGAGTGAGAATAGGAAAATTCTAACATTTCAAAAGGAATTCATTGACTCAATCTTGAAAAGGAAATGTGTAGAGCAATTTAAGAATTGTAAGGCCTGTGGTGACTCAAAACGCCTACCACACTACCACTAAAAATATTAATGTGAACATGAATCAATTTCTATATGGAGTTTTAGCTCTTTAATAGTTGCTAGTTGACGAGGCTGTCTATTAGACTCACTGGCACATATCCAAGAGCACAGGGCATTGAAAGACTGGGGCAGAGATTAGTAATGTTTGAAGCTTGCATCTGCACAGAACTGGTTGGATATCACAATAGTTGTCTCTACATCAAGAATGATGATTTAGAAAGAAGCATAATCAAAGGAATACATAAAAAGGCGTGTAGAGACACAAAGGACCAAGTTTGTTGGTATAAACAATATTGGAGAGCTCAGAGGTAGAGGAATCCAACTCTGACTCATAAAATGGCATTGAGGAGTTTTGTATTTATGTAAATACATAGGTATTAACCATTATCTTTATTTTCCTTAAGCTTTTAGCAAAATATATTTATTCAGGATTAAAATAATAAGAGTAATGCTGACATGAAATTAATTTGGAAGTTAAAACCTGGTTTCTATTTCTAAAGTACTGAAATGGTAGTTGGATCAAAGTTTGAACATAAGCTAGCAAAGACTGCATAATGTCAAAATGCCTTGATAATTTCAATTCATTAAGCAAAATACAATTTATTCGACACCATATGTACTTGGCATCATTAAAGGAAAGAACAATTCCATTTCTACATCTTATTCCAATTGGAAATAATCATTGCAAATAAAGATGCCTTTTTAAATGCAGAAGAGACATTTCTTTAAAGCCTTGTCCATTAAACATGCCATCTATAGAAACATTTCTCCTAGTATAGCTTTTCCTTAAATAAAAGAAGATTGCAAAATTTTTAAATTTTGTTCAGTTCATTAATTGTGGCTAATTTGCCATTCCAAGTACTTTCAGTTTCTGGAAACAAAAATAAATGTTTCTTTTTATCAGTTTAGAGGACAGAAGAAAAGCTTAGTTGGCAATGTTGATTCTTCCAATATTTTCTCCATAAGCATACATTAGATATTCTGAATTAAATTTTTCCAGGCCAAGTTGCACAATGATGCTACTCAATACAAAAATGAGACTACACTAAGTGCTATAATGATATTTCAGGGAGTTCACAAGTCATGTCATGCCTGGTTTATTAAGTACATCAATTCAAGATTATTTTACTCACATGGGAAGCTCAATCCCCTTCAACAGTTTTCCTGAAATGCCACATTGGTCAAGCCAACAGACTCTTCATTGATATTTTACAGGATCCTAAATATCAAAGCTTCATCTACCACAAATTAGTAAAAGTTGCTAATCTTATCACCAAGAATTATTTTGAATGTAAGGTAAATATTTACTACATACTTTGTGTTAGCACTTTTTACGTGCTGGGAGTTGCATGTGAGAGTTATGAAGAGGAATTAAATACTAACTTTACCCTTAAAGCTTTAAAGTTATTTTGTTTGTTGGTTTGCTACCAAAGGCTAGTTGGTAGGGAGCACATCTTTATAATACAGTTCATAAGAGCAATATGAGTGCTTTGCACAAGAGTACTAGTGAGCCAGTTTTGGGGTGGCAGATGCTGCCTTACTGGAGAAGTACGGTTGAGAGTATGCTTAAGGCATACTTACAATATATAAGTTTTGTCTTATATTTTTAGATTTCATATGTAGGTTAGTAGGTGAGGGAAATGGGAGAGATTGGTCAAATGGTATAACATGTCACTTATGCAGAATGAATAACTTCTTGAGATTTCAACAGCAGGGTGACTGTAGTTAATAATCCCCCACTGTATACTTGAAATTGGCTAACAGAGTTGATGTTAAGTGTTGCATCACCAAAAAAACAATAAAAAAGGTAACTGTGGTGATAAATACTGTAATTAGCTTGATTGTGGTAATCAGGTCCCAATGTGTATGTTTCAAAGCATTACATTACATTTCTTAAAACATATAATTTTTATTTATCAGGGATACTTTAATAAAGCTGGAAAAAATTTTTAATCTTCAAATAGAAACAAAAAATTGTTTCCAAAGTCCTTTAAGAAATGCTTATACTTTGCTAGTGAAAACAACTGAGACACAGAGAAATTAGGGACATTTCTCAAGTTATACAACCAGCAGAGGGCAGAGCCCATGTGCTAACCCATTCTGCACAACCATGTGAACATGCACTTTTCTGTTGAGTAATACTCAGCAGTGTGCCTTTGGGAAACCTGAGGTCTCAATAGTTCTCGGGTTGAATGAGATCAGAGCAGTAGAGAAATAGTAAAAAGCTCCTTATTTATGCATTTCTTGTGGTTTTGTAACTGACTCCTCTTCATTACTTGGAGAATGTAGCAAATGTGCTGAGTAGACAAAATAGGAGTATGACAGACAGGCTGAAGGCTTTTTGGTTTATTTGCTTTCGTGTATGCTGTTTCTGTTGTTTTTCTGATGTTTGTTGATCAAAATAAAGTGAATTTATGGTCCACAGAAACCATAAGCATCAATAAAAACTTTAGTTCTAAGACAAACTCAGATCCTAATTTACTCCTACTGTGCTGAGGTAAACAAAAATTATTCTGAACTGTTCTAAAAGAATTGTGATACCAATTATTTTTCTCTTAGCATACCTGACAGGCAATTCAGATACATAAAAACAAGTGTGGGCTGATGTACTTTTATACTAATTTATAAGATTTATTAAACACCATGGGCACTAACATTATTAAGGGAATTAAAAAGTACTAAAAAGGAACCCTTTACTAAAGGAGAGAAAAGAAATAGCTCTTCTAAGTAAAATTTAGAATTCTTATTTATTAAATCAATAATACAAATGGAAAATAAGCAGTGGTGTATATTCATTATTCATCAATTCTATGAAACAAAGTACACTCTGGGGTTTATATTAAAATCTAACTTAAGAATAAAACACTTTATTCTTGCCCTCAACATGACACATTTATTTTAAAGTAGACTTTAATGATATTTGATAATTTCATAGTTGAGGGTTTTGATCCTTTAAAAACATATGTCAAGCACATTGAAAACCCACATGAAACTTAGTTATAATTAGGTGGCCCATAACACAATGCATAAGAAATATTTGCCTTTTCATCTGCTGGTTTAGGCATGTAGGAAAGAAAACACTGGTCTTCAAAGGCATGACATCCCCTGTTTTGCCCCAGGCATATCATGTGGCCTGTTGTTAAACAGAGAGCTTGCAATCTTCAGTTTCTTTTGTATATAAAGCACTGTGTGTTGTGTCCATGATAATATGAAAGTATCATCAATCTATAACGTAAAAATGTAGTTTTTTCCTAATGTTATTCTTACACAATTCAAAATCTATTCCCAGGATTAGACCACATTTAATCCAATAACCTCATTTTATAGGAGAAACTGAGACCTATAGGAAACAAATTATTTGCCCCAAATCATAAATCTAACTACTGGTAGAATTAGGATTAGATTCGAGGTTCTGAGCTTTTTACTCTAAGATTAATTTCCTGAATAATTCTTTTTTATTTTACTTGTTATTTATTTTCAGAATATAAAAATGTGATGTAAAAAATAAACCATCCATATAGCATAGTATACAAATAAGTACCTAATAAATTAAAAACACTTTTTTCCATTTCTCATATTTCTATTGAACCTGTTCACAAATGGCATATTAAATGATATATTAATGAGGGACAAAGTACCAGATATTCTGGAAAATGCAAAATAAACAGGATTGTTCTTACTGTTACTGAGTTTACAAGTTAAACAAGATTTGAGAATAAGTTTAAAGTGCCATTACATGAAAGAAATGTGTACACTACACTTAGATGGTTAATGCTGAGGGCTCTGAGGACAGGCACCTGATCAAAGTTTGGTTTTCAGGGAAAGTTTCCTCAATACAGAAGTTCTCAAAGTGTCATCTCTGGACAGGCAACATCATTATCCCTTAAGACTTAAAAGTACAGCTCCCAGGTCTCACCTGAGACCTACTGAATCAGAAACTCAGGGTGGAGCCCAGCACTCCATAAACAAGTCTCCGGGGAATTCTGATGTGCACTCAAGTCTGAGAATAACTACTGTTATATTAGGTTTGGATCATACATTTGAGAAGATAATGAATTAGGGAGCCTTTGCAGATACTTAAAGCAGAATATCACCTTTATAAAGAATAAGAAGTGAATTTCCCTTATTCACTACTGAATCTCCCTGAGACAGTAGCAAGGACATACATATTTAAAATCATCAGCAATAACACTCTTAAGTAACTATCAATAGAGAATGAAGTATTTAATTTGGGAAAGAATAAAAACAATTTAATTTAAAAATTTAATTTTAAATATTTCTACTTCTGAAAATTTTGCTTTGAAACAGTAATTTCAGAGTTGAAATTTTTTGTGTTAAAGAGAGTTATATAGGAGTGTAGATCTCATTAAAAACTCAACTATACTCTAAAGTAAACATTTAAGAGAAAGAACATAATTCACAATTTTTTTTTCAAAAACATACAAAATTATAGAAAAGTCCAGGGAATGGTAGACTCATTATATTTTTCTGTGCATTTTACATCAACTTTTATAAAACAAATTATTTTTCAACTACTAATATTTCTGAAACTCTAAAAGAAACTCTTTGGCATATATCTGTCATAATATTTTTATTAAGACAAAATAAAAACTAATGTACATTAGGGAAATTTTTAAGAAAGCATTTCAAGTTAACCAGAAAATTTAATATACTGGAACACTGTTATGAAGGAAAGGAATTTTATTATGTCAAATAGAGTATGTATTATGAATGCTTTCTAATAGTTTTCTACTTACGTTCACATGAGTAGCCATACCATAATACTTTTAACAGTTGGAGTGCATAATAGGCAATTAGCTCTTACCAGAGTGAGATGAACCATATGTTTGAGTTAATTAGTTCTCTTTATTCCTGAAGTGTTTTCCTAACTCCTTTGTCATAGTTTTGTCACACTCCACTCTTTCTCCCACTCCTTCACAGTCCTTCACACACAGCTGAAGAAACATATTTTAATGAAATCCAGCTTAAATACCACGTTTAAAATGTTCCCCCTGAAAAAATTAAACCTAATTGTGTACAAAGTTGCTATCATGTAATTTTTGGTTAAATGTAAACATTCAAGAATATTAACAGTGTTAAAGTTTGATTGGGCAACAGTACATTTTCCAAATTCTATGTCTGCATGTATGAATTTAAAAGTTTTAAAAGTTAAAAATGGAAACACATTAAACCAAATCATGTTTTTTTCTGAGAAGCAATATTAAGTGGTAATCCAACTATGATATTTTCATTAAATCAACTATGTGTTTCAAAATCATGGAGACAAACTCATAAATGAATCCAAGTTTGAAATATTCTGTGAAGAAATGTCAGAAAAGGCCTTCACTTCCAGATCATCCCATTTCCTCCACTGCCTCACTTTAAGATTCTGGGCAAGTGAGTTAATGCCTAAACTATAATTTCCTCATCTGTAAAATGAGAAAACAATAGTAACCCCCTCATTGTATGACTATAGTGAATAAGAGACTATAGTCTCTAACACACATAATAGGTTGCCTGGTACAATGTGTTTTCTATAAATGTCAGCTACTGTTTTTATTATCCAATTAATAAAAGGTTGCAGTATTATATTTAAGAAAAGATTCTATTGATCAGGGAACATTTGGTTGTCACAACTGGTTGGAGAAGAGTCACTGTTATCTGGTGGATAGAGGCCAAGAATGGTGCTAAACTTCCCACAAGACTCTAAACAGCCCCACAAAAAGGAGTTGGCTCCAAATGTCAGAAGGGCTGACCTTGAGTAACCCTGTATTATAACATGACTTGACACTGAGTTCTATATTGTGTT
This sequence comes from Manis pentadactyla, assembly GCF_030020395.1. Taxonomy (NCBI): domain Eukaryota; kingdom Metazoa; phylum Chordata; class Mammalia; order Pholidota; family Manidae; genus Manis; species Manis pentadactyla. The sequence continues at coordinate 63,510,051 of NC_080025.1, read as the reverse complement.
TTTTAAAAGTTCTCCTTAGTTAAGTAATATATAGTACAATAATTGAATTCCAGTAAGTATAATTCTGTTAAAAAGTTTATTTTTTATTATATAATGTATCAGTGATTTTTGATTCTTTCTCTAAATTGCTGAAGGAAAATCAGTCTATCTAATGCCTCAAATTTGTTCAATCATCCTCATTTAAAATTTAAATTTTGATTCTCTTAGGGACAGACTTGAGTTCTAATCTGTGTATTTCCGAACACATATCTTTGCTTTCCCCCTAGAAAGTCAAAATTTCATAGCAGGAATTTGTATTCACTTTAAAAATAATTCCACCAAGTATGCACATTTTCCTAATGTTACTTTAATAATGAAAGGTCACTGAAAGAATCTCCAACATCTCTCTTCCTCCCACAAGATACATCCAGTCTGTTAGAAAATTCTGTAAGCTTTATCTCCAGAATCTGACCAATAATAATAACGTCCTCCACTACCACCTTGGTCCAAACCACCATCATTTCTTGCCTCTTAGCTGTACTTTCCCCCTAAACAATCCCCCACCAGAAGATACATCTTTATATTTTGCTTTTTACATTATACTGTAAGAGAAAGCTTAAGTTCTACCTCTGCAAAAATCCTGGAATTGCATCTTATCCCATCTTGACTGTCTTACCACTTTCCCCTCTCTTACTCTGCTCCAGCCACACTCCTCCTGGAAGTTGCTGTTATTTGAATCTCCACCCCAGCTGGGCACTTGATCTTGTTGCTCTTTATACCCTTCCTCCTGACATTCACATGGTTCATTCCTTCCCTCTTTTGCAGGTATATTATAGTCTCAGTTAGGCCCTCCCAAACCATCTATGAAAACTGCAATTCCATATGTATGATCTAGCCTGCTCTTTCCCACCAGCACCCTCAATCCTGAATCCTTATTTTTTTCCATAGCAATTATCATCTGACATATTTTATATTTTAATTAATAATTAATAATTTACTTTTCTTCTTACATCACAAGGTAAACTGTTTTAGTCAGGACTTATTTTTTTTTTCTGTCTTCACTGCTTTTTCTCTGGTGCCTAGAACAGTGGTTGGCACATATCAAGAACAAATTAATGAATACAGGGAAATCACTAATAGTAATGCAAAGGATGATGACTGCAATGCAGTAATTTTACTGTAAAAAGAAAGACATTTTTGAATTCTATTATTCCCTCTTCAAGAGTGACACTGTCAATATAATTTCAATATAAGGCACATGATTTTAAATATTATAGTAGCATCAATAAGAAGTAAAAAAAGGTGAAGCTAATTATAATGTCTACAATAATGTATCTTGTGTAAACCAAAATATCTATACTATTATCTTCTGTGTCTTTTCATTTACAGACATCTCAGTTTAGACTAGCCACATTTCAAGTGCTCAATAGAAATAGCAGCTCTATTCTATTAGAAATAGCAGTTTCTAATAGAATAGAAACTTTGGACTCTAAAATAAAAGAGAAAAGCAGTGTTATTGAATGGGCCCAAGCTTATTTCCACAAGTAGAGAAAATAATACTGTTAAATTGTTACAAACTCTATGTATATGTTTGCATAAGCATATCAAACTATTTTTTAAATTAGTGAGATTTATATAGCAGTATAATTTTTATTAATTAGAAAACTATATGCAAGAATTTACATATTTTAACAGATTTTGGAATTGAGTCAGACTTTAAAGTTATTTGCTTCAGCCTTATATCTGAACAATAGATTCCTTTATTATATTCATATTGCTATCATTGAACCTGTAGTGAAAACCACTGGTGATAAACTGACATAAAACCATCTTTCCATGCCAATTGTGGACAGTTCCACAGAGAAGCAAATTCTTTCATGTATTAAGCCAAAATCTAATTTTATATCTTCATCAAATAGGTCTAGTAGTTTCCTCTGAAGACACAGAAAGTCTGAATATTTTTCCATCTGAAAATTGTTTGTTTTTGTGTGTTGAATATGATGACCTAAGTCTTCTCTCCCTCTGCTTGCAAACTTAGGCTTTTGAACAATTCCTTGTATGATATGTTGGCCCCAAACTTCACTTTTCTCATCTCACCTGTGGGTATGCTTGAGTTTTCTGATGCATCTTTTAAAATTGTAGGAACTAGAATAAAGAAAATAATTCAAGAACTTACTCCAATATATTATTCTTTTCTGGTTTTACCTTCAGCCAATCAGTTCAGACAGCTTTAAATTCAGTCCAGACTCCATCTACTATTTCAGCAATTCTCTTGCCTGCACCCTCCATACCCTTGTCCCTTTGTTCTCTTGTTCTAGCCAGTTTAGCACCTCTCCTCCCTTAATCAGATCTATCTAGCTGTTGACTCACTATCTAGTATCAGGCTGCCATTACTACTAGTTCCAAGAAGATACCCCTCAATAATGCACATGGACTACAATTTCTGAATCTCAAATCTCAATAGGATGTTCAATGTTGCCTTACAATCCTCCAGTTCTTCAGGTACCATCCTTCCCACTTCCCCTCAGGCTCTATTTCAATTTGTAAAAATATTTTCAAGGAACAGAGCCAAACCCAACATACTCCACAAACAGATTATATCATTTCTTAATTCTTCAAGAATATGAAGGCAACCATGCACACGTCTCGTCCTGGTACATTCTAGCTTTTGTCCAATTGTGTAGATAAAGGAAAAGTAAGCACCCACATTTCTGAAAGCCACCTTCCATTGCTGATATGTTGAACTTAACTCTGGTTTTCCATAATTATTAATATACAAATTCATTCTCTAAGATTCAATTTATGTCTAGGAAATGTTACTATATTTAACCTATTATGTATGCCTTTAAGGTATTTTTAAATTCTAATTTTCAATTCAATGTTGTTGCTGTCTTTCCTACCTTTTTGTAATCTGAAATGTCGTGGTCATACCTGGATGCCTTTCTTAAGTTATGAAGAATATCGAGTAAAGAAGATAATGCATGAAACTAAAGACTCCTTTGACCAATAGTTTTTTTGAATGAGAATAATTTTACAGTTATTTCAAAAGAAAGAATAGAGTTTTCCAAACACCTTCTCTATGAGGAAGGTGAATTTGTGGTAGTTATGTTTATTTTGTCTTTTTTTTAGTTCAATATCAAGTTTCTATTTCCCAAAATATTCTGAGAAAATTAAGAAAGTTAAAAATAATTGTGTACTATCATTTACAAATCAGAGTTGTAAATTGTTATTGAAAACTATCCATAAGTGTTTAGAATTTGGACAATATGCTTAATGTATATACAATACACTGAATATGTATATTTATACATATATATATACACAATATACATAGTAGAGGATAGAATATTAAATAAATGACTCTTAAAATTTAACCCACTTTCTTTGGGCATCTTACTTTCCAGGCACTGTTGATGATGGATTAAAAATTATAAAAAAGTACAACAGAATCCTTAACATCAAAAAGGTTATAATTTAGTAGATGAAATAATATGTAAGTACACATAATTTTAATACCAGGCAAATCTAACATCTTATAATAGCCACACTCACAAAAAACTAAGGACTATAATAACTTTTTCAGTCAACCTGGAGGAGACTGGCTATGGTTTTATAGAAAATAAATGTATTTTGAGCTGGTATTTAATGGATTAGAAAAGTCAGAAGCTGGAGTAGATAAAACAGTTTCCTATATAAGGAACAATACAAGCAAAGACAGCAAGTGACAAAGGGAGTATATTTTTGACTGGCAGCACTTTATGAAGTACAGGGTGCATGGAAGGGAGTAGCTATAGGTAAAGGTGAGCTCTTATGGAGTGCTCTAATGTCTAGATAAGTTGTTTTTAGGGTTAGCCCAGAAATCTGATTTTATTAATCAAGGAGTGAGAGATTAATTTAAGCAATCAGACTGAGAAACATACTTTTTTCTCAAACACCTTGCTTTGAAAAAAATTCACCTATGTACATAAGCAGTGTGCCATGTACCCATTGCTCAGCTTCCCCAATGATCAGTTAGTGACTAATATTGTTTCATTTATCTGCTCACCCACTTCCTCCATCCTCCTGTTACAGATTATTTTAAAGGAAATCAAATGCATTACATCATGTCACCTGTGACTACTCTACTATATATTTCTGAAAGGCAAGGATAATGGTACAGCAACATTACCAGGATCAGGTTTTAGTAAATAATGATTCCTTATTATCAAGTAGCCAGTTAATATTCACATTGTAGGGTTTGTTTAGTAATTTTCATTTTCATATCATTAGAATCAAAGTAAGTTTCATACATTGTAAATAGTTGATAACTGTACCCTCCTCCCATCTCTTCTATTTTCTTTGAAATTTATTTTTTGAGGGAATCTATTTGTCATAGATTTTTTTCCAATCTAAATTTTGATGATTCAATCCCTGTGATGATTGAACATTCTCTTCTATTGTCCCTCTCTTCCTTTTTTTGCATCACAAGGCAATTCCAGCTTTCTGTAACCATGTGCTCAAACATAGCTGGAGAAAATTGCAGTGGAGTCATTTAATGTTCACCAGCACCAACACCAAATGAGCATTCTATGATGCTCAGCAGTGTTAGTATATTTCTATTGTAAACCTACTTTGCATGAAGTGCAGCATCTTTTCATACCTTTTGTTTTTCTCCTTGGATTTTCTAGAAGTCAAATTTTCATTTGATGATACTGCTCCATATTTTCTTGAGAAGATAGAAGCTCTTAGAGATCCTTCATCTTCCCATAATTAATTCCTAGATTCTAGCCATATTTGATCCATTTTTCTTTGCTCATATTGACAGAAGGGAGTGTGCACATGTTGTCCTCTTTGATAAGAAACTTATAAAACCAAATATGTATAGTTTGAGCACTTGCCACATTTACAAATGTACTTATTTCTTGATTGCTTATTCTATATCAGTCTTTCCAACTACTGTCAGGAAACTCTGAGGGCAAAAATCTATGGTTGCAGGTATCATTCCATATTCCCATCTAGACAAATATGTATCTTCTATGTTATAGTCACTCAATAAATAGTTGTTTAATGTGAGAGAATGTAGAAGAATGGGAGGAAATAAATATGCACAAATGTATGGATAGTGATGAGTGATTGAACAGAAACCAAATATCCACATAAACAGAAACAGAACAAATCAAGACAGTATGCATTATACAGGATAAAAATGAGTGTAACCTATTCAGCACTGCTTGTAACTTTTTTTTAATGTCTTCAGTTAATCCACATGTACAAACTATTTGTCTTAGAAGAAATTCCTATCAGCAACAATTACTCCTTTTTGACATCATAAATTTTTGAAAATTGTATTTTACAATGGGAAACAAGTAATTGAAAGTAGAAATGACCCTAATTCAAGGCATCATATGCTTTGCTCCAAAATTTTAAATGTTAATAACAACAGTGTTTCCTGTATATTTAAGTGAAATATTTGAAGCCACATCTAAAAATTTTAGATATTTCTCTTACTGACAGAAAAAATGGTCATAGACATGTTCTGATTAAATTTACTTATCCATGGATTTGCTTACACTGCTTTTTTGCTTTTGAAATTGCATATACTTTTGTGTAATTTTGCAATAGAAATAGAAATGATAATTTTAGGAATTTATTGAAAGAGAATTATAGTAATGGCTCACTAGGAGTATAATTTATGCAGACACAAATATTTTAAACTACTGTTATATGACCATGAAATGAATGCCTCCAGTTATAAAAAGATGGAAAATTGCACATTCCAATGAGTTATGCATTTGTATTTGTGTATAAATGCAATGATGTATGTATTTATGGGTACACATTTAGTGATTTATGGATTTGATATTTTTCAACCTTCTAATAATAAGTACCTTTCAATAAATGTATTCATTTATCTTTACCTAATGAGATTATTATTAGATGAGAGGCCATTACAGTTCCTGGAACATATATATACTTACTGAATGAGATAAATAGACATTTCAATAAGAAAGAAAGTGGAATTATTTGGTTTGTGATCAATCCTATGCCCTAAGTACAATTTTTATGCTATTACTTAATTAATTGATTAAGTACTCACAAAATGTTCCATGATTGACAATATGTCTTCAGAGGAAATACTGAAATAATTTTTTAAAGGAGTGAGTCCAACCACATGATGTCAACTGCCTCAGTAGTGTTTGTGAGTTGTGTAACAGTAAATGACTTCAGTGACTGTAGTCAGATGAAATAATTCCAGAGAGTCTATGTCCAGTGCCCTAGTGATTTCTTTTTTGTCTTTGCTTACCATATATATGTACCTAATCATGCATAGTCACCCCAGATCAACATGTACCTTTGATGTTATATATTAATCTGATGAATGTGTTAAAACAAACTGAACCTTTAACCCATTACAAATAAAATGTTCAGATTTTTTTCATTTTTGAAAATGCATATTTTGATGTTCTAAGTTACTATATTCATTTATATATGTACCAGTGAAATAGTTCTAAGACTTTTAAATAGTTTTATTTTATTCATCTGACTTTATTTTTCCATAAGACAACTACTTCCCTATGAAGAATTATGTACCTCAAGACTAAACCTGGGATATGTTATATTCAATAATTAATACTACCTTCTGCTGAAATAAAAATGCTTAATAAAACATAATCCCTTGTAACACTTATGACATTTTTCATTACCTGTTTTCCATTTTAAATTTTAACTGCCAAAATTTTACAGATTCTGCAAATAATAAAGAAGGCCTATCTCACTCTTAGAGGTTGTATGTTATACAAGTGTTTTTCAGAAGAGTGCAGTTAGGTATTATACTTGTAATTACATGATCATTTATATTTTTTAGGCATAAAATAAGAGACACATTTTTTTTTTTACATTTTTAAATTTGAGAAAAGTAAAAACCAAAACAAAAATTGTATTGATGTTTTACCAACATCCTCAGCTTTCATATGATGACTGGGAAGTAATTTAAATAAATTAGTGCAATGCCTTGTTTAAATTAATTTGATGTGTATGTCTGCTCTTCTGCCTTCTTAAATAGCCTAAAAGGTCGTAAAAACAAGAAAAAAGCTGTTGTTTAAAAACAAGAAAAAAGCTAGATGAAGATGCAGATAAAGAATGGAGGGAATGGAGGCTAGATGAGCAAATTATTATTCTTTTTTATGATATGATAGCACAGTTGATAGAACGTATAGCATCTGGATACTATTCTGAGTGAGGGTTCCTTCCTCGGTATCCTGACTGTGGGTAGTTACGACCTTTTAGGCTATTTAAGAAGGCAGAAGAGCAGACATACACATCAAATTAATTTAAACAAGGCATTGCACTAATTTATTTAAATTACTTCCTAGCTTAAAACAATGCATAGAATCTGTTTGGGTATAGACCTCTGTTGTTACCTTTTTTTTTTTAAACACTTGATTACCCAGTTTAAAATATCAAAAATTGTGACATATTTTAAGTGACCATTTGGCCTCAATCATTTGGCTACTAGAAACCATAGAGCCATATTTTACCTTTTGTTCTTTTGTGTTCTAAAATAATTCTAAAGCACATGTATTGTTACCAGCAGCTCTGTATTCTGTGTTTTTTTTTTGAGTTAAAATTTTTATCTGTTATTAAATATATCAGGTAGAAACAATGATTCAGCTTACATAGATATTTCAGAAAATTAATTTATTGGCAAATTTTATTGATCCAAATCCTTATATCATGAGGAAAGTATATTCTCACAGGGAATCAAAGACAGCCAATTGAAGAGACACGTTAGAGATCACATGGTCTACAAGCCTTGGGGGACAGCACTGTCAATTGGCAGTGAGGAGTTCAGGGGTATAACTGAGAGTTGGAGTTGTCTGTGACTTTCTGAGCATTTCATTCTTTATTCCATTTCATTCTTCATCATGAGGACTCTGAAGAGTTCTTGAATTAAAGCTATTGTATCTCCTATTAGTCTACTTAAGCGTACTACTGAAGAGTTTTTTTCACATGGAATATGATTTCCACATTCCTCTTCAGAATTAAAATCAAGTATAACATGCCAGATGTACGTTGCATTAGTTAACTACTGCGGGTTTGTACTGATTTTATGATCAATAAAATCTGCCAAGTCTTCACATAGTGATGATAACAGTTACTCATCAACATGATAGACAGAAAATTTAAAAATAAATTCCTACCTCCTATCATGCTCCAAAATAAATTCTGGATGAGTTAAAGATCAAAATGTAAGAAAGAAAAATATAATCTAGTGTCATTAAAGGAAAAGGAAATATAGCAGAATATATTGATGACTTTAGAGTAAATTGCTTAAATGGGTTTAAAATAAATGTTCCATAATGGAAGAAATTGGGGAATGTCTTAAAATACCTTTACCCAGTTTGATATCAGGTTCTTTTAGCCTCATAAAAGAATTTGGGCAACTTTCCCTCTCTTTCTACTCTCAATAATAAATTAGATTAGATAGAGATTTTTTTGTCTTTGAATTTAGGATAAGAAGGGCTAGTGAAATCATTTGTATTTCAGACTTCTGCCTCCCCTTTATTTTCTGCAGGATGCTGGAGAGAAATTTAAGTTATGTTATTTCTGTGGGGGTTTTGGTATATTTTGATTTATACTTTTCCTTGAGTCAGTTTTTGGTCATTTTTGTGTTCCTACAACATTTTAACTTTCATATGTTTTAGTGTGTATATGTGTACAAAATTTATTGTTATAAATTATATATATGTATATATACATATCTCTATTTCCTTTATTAGTTTAATTTTTATTTTTTTAAAGAACATTAACTTTACATTAAAAACAAAAATATAGGAACTAGTAAAATGGGTTCTTATTGAAAAATCAATCTAAATTAGTCTAATTAATTGATCTAAGTTGTAGAAGCATATAGATTCTTTATTCCAGAGGTATTTATAACATTTACATCACTTACTGAGTAATGTCATAAAAGAACTTTTTTTTTTTTTAGATAATTATTTTTTATTGAAGGGTAGTTGACACAGTATTACATTACATTAGTTTAAGGTGTACAACACAGTGATTCAACATTTATATACATGATAATTCTAGGTACCAGCTATCACCATACCAAGTTGTTACAATATTTTGACTATATTCCTTATGCTATACATTACATGTTAATTATTTATTTTACAATTGGAAGTGTGTACTTTTTTTTTTTTTTTGTGAGGGCATCTCTCATATTTATTGACCAAGTGGTTGTTAACAACAATAAAATTGTGTATAGGGGAGTCAATGCTCAATGCACAATCATTAATCCACCCCAAGCCTAATTTTCATCCATCTCCAATCTTCTGAAGCATAATGAACAAGTTCTTACATGGAGAACAAATTCTTACATAGTGAATAAGTTACATAGTGAACAGTACAAGGGCAGTCATCACAGAAACTTTCGGTTTTGCTCATGCATTATGAACTATAAACAGTCAGTTCAAATATGAATACTCATTTGATTTTTATACTTGGTTTATATGTGGATACCACATTTCTCTCTTTATTATAATTATTTTTAATAAAATGCTGAAGTGGTAGGTAGATACAAGATAAAGGTAGAAAACATAGTTTAGTGTTGTAAGAGAGCAAATGTAGATGATCAGGTGTGTGCCTGTAGATTATGTGTTAATCCAAGCTAGACAAGGGCAATAAAACATCCACGTATGCAGAAGATTTCTCTCAGAACAGGGGGGGTGAGGTTCTAAGCCTCACCTCTGTTGATCCCCAATTTCACACCTGATGGCCCCCCTGCGACTGTGCCTGTCTTAGGTTGTTCCTACCTTGAGGAATCTTACCCGTCTCTGGCTAACCAGTCATCTTCCGGGGCCATACAGGGAAATGTAAAGTTGGTAAGTGAGAGAGAAGCCTTATTGTTTGAAAAGGTTAGCTTTTTACTTCTTTGCATATTTATACCCTTTGGCTTCTATGCCCAGCATTTGTCTTGAGGTATCTTTACCACTTGGAAGAATTATGATACTCGGTAAATTTGATATGAGGCACGAATTCTATTTAAGGGTTGTAATTAGGAAGGAAGAAGAAAAGCTATAGAAGTAGCAGGCGGAAGAAAACATGGGAAGATTGATTATTTCTTTGACATATCTTCTTGTAGAGTAACTTCAGCATGTATAGGTTTTAAACTACTAATTAAATTGTGCACACACATTAACATAATAGGAGTATAGTTACATAACCAAAGCATACCTGTAATTACCAGCCATCTCCAGTGAAACCAAGAAAACCAGTTTGGCACCTTAGGCATTTGTGAAAACTTATCTATGATATGGTGGATATTGTCCAACTGAACTTGAACAGTCTGAGAGAAATCAGACAAATTAAAACAACCCATTCCAGGGGACTGTTCACATCCCATATGTTCTTTTAACAGTAAATATTCTGTAGTTGTAAGATTTTGTAGCGCTACAATTTACACTTCTCCTAATTCTTGATTGAGTTCCAACAGTATAGATCCAGCCAAATTTGTTGTTTTACTGTATGCACAGGCAAGCTTAGATATCTCCTTCTTCATTCCCATGGCAAGTCCAGGAACTGGTGGGATGAGTGCATCTATAGCTGTAGCAGTGCGTGGATCTTTGTTGGGGTTTTTTGATGATCATCTTCTGGCATGAGTCTTCCAGAGAGCGCTGATGTTGTAAGTTCTTTTTCATATCGTACCTTAGATCATTTTCGGGGTAGCCAAATTAGGCTTTGATCCTCTATATAAACACAAACAGACCCTTTGCCTACACTTATATATGCCTTTTATACCCTTGTGTAGAACTCATTGGAGGTCACCACACAGGAACTGCCTTTTTTTTGTTGTTGTTGTTACCATTAATCTACACTTACATGACGAATATTATGTTTACTAGGCTCTCCTGTATACCAGGTCCCCCCTATAAACCCCTTTACAGTCACTGTCCATCAGCATAGCAAAATGTTGTAGAATCACTACTTGCCTTCTCTGTGTCCTACAGCCCTCCCTTTTCTCCTACCCCCCCATGCATGCTAATCTTAAAACCCCCCTTCTTCTTCCCCCCCTTATCCCTCCCTACCCACCCATCCTCCCCAGTCCCTTTCCCTTTGGTACCTGTTAGTCCATTCTTGAGTTCTGTGATTCTGCTGCTGTTTTGTTCCTTTAGTTTTTCCTTTGTTCTTATACTCCACAGATGAGTGAAATCATTTGGTATTTCTCTTTCTCCGCTTGGCTTGTTTCACTGAGCATAATACCCTCCAGCTCCATTCATGTTGCTGCAAATGGTAGGATTTGCCCTTTTCTTATGGCTAAGTAGTATTCCATTGTGTATATGTACCACCTCTTCTTTATCCATTCATCTATCAATGGACATTTAGGTTGCTTCCAATTCTTGGCTATTGTAAATAGTGCTGCGATAAACATGGGGGTGCATTGGTCTTTCTCAAACTTGATTGCTGCATTCTTAGGGTAAATTCCTAGGAGTGGAATTCCTGGGTCAAATGGTAAGTCTGTTTTGAGCATTTTGATGTACTTCCATACTGCTTTCCACAATGGTTGAACTAATTTACATTCCCACCAGCAGTGTAGGAGGGTTCCCCTTTCTCCACATCCTCGCCAACATTTGTTGTTGTTTGTCTTTTGGATGGCAGCCATCCTTACTGGTGTGAGGTGATACCTCATTGTAGTTTTAATTTGCATTTCTCTGATAATTAGCGATGTGGAGCATCTTTTCATGTGTCTGTTGGTCATCTGTACTTCTTTTTTGGAGACTGTCTGTACAGTTCCTCTGCCCATTTTTTAATTGGGTTATTTGTTTTTTGTTTGTTGAGATGTGTTAGCTCTTTATATATTCTGGACGTCAAGCCTTTAATAGATCTGTCATTTTCAAATATATTCTCCCATACTGTAGGGTTCCTTTTTGTTCTATTGATGGTGTCTTTTGCTGTACAGAAGCTTTTCAGCTTAATATAGCCCCACTTGTCCATTTTTGCTGTTGTTTTCCTTGCCCGGGGAGATATGTTCAAGAAGAGGTCACTCATGTTTATTTCTAAGAGGTTTTTGCCTATGTTTTCTTCCAAGAGTTTAATGGTTTCATGACTTACATTCAGGTTTATGATCCATTTTGAGCTCACTTTTAAGTATGGAGTTAGTAGTCTACTTTCATTCTCTTATATGTAGCTGTCCAGTTTTGCAAAAATCAGCTGTTGAAGAGGCTGTCATTTCCCCATTGTATATCCAAGGTTCCTTATCAAATATTAATTGACTATGTATGCTTGAGTTAATATCTGGACTCTCTATTCTGTTCCACTGGTCTTTGGCTCTGTTCTTGTGCCAGTACCAAATTGTCTTGACTACTGTGGCTTTGTAGTAGAGCTTGAAGTTGGGAAGTGAGATCCCCCCTGCTTTATTCTTTCTTCTCAGGTTTGCTTTGGCTATTCGGGGTCTTTTGTGGTTCCATATGAATTTTAGAGCTATTCGTTCCAGTTCATTGATGAATGCTGTCAGTATTTTGATAGGGGTTACTTTGAATCTGTAGATTGCTCTAGGCAGGATGGCCATTTTGACAATATTAGTTCTTCCTATCCATGAGCACAGGATGTGTTTCCATTTATTGGTATCTTCTTTAATTTCTCTCATCAGTGTCTTGTAGTTTTCAGAGTATACATCTTTCACTTCCTTGGTTAGGTTTATTCCTAGGTATTTTATTATTTTTGATGCAATTGTGAATGGAATTGTTCTCCTGATTTCTCTTTTTGATACTTCCTCATTAGTGTATTGGAATGCAACCAATTTCTGTGTATTAATTTTGTATCCGGCAACTTTGCTGAATTCAGATATTAGATCTAGTAGTTTTGGAGTTCATTCTTTAGGGTTTTTTCTGTACAATATCATCTCATCTGCAGACAGCAACAGTTTGACTTCTTCCTTACTAATCTGGATGCGTTTATTACTTTGTTTTTTTCTGATTGCCATAGCTAGAACCTCCAGTAGTATATTGAACAAAAGCAGGGAAGGTGGGCATTCTTGTCTTCTTCCCAGTCTTAGATGAAAAACTTTCAGCTTCTCACTGTTAAGTATGATGGTCGCTTTTGGTTTGTCATATATGGTCTTTAGAGGTACTTGCCCTCTATACCCATTTTGGAAAACGTTATGGAGAATGGGTATTGTGTCTTCTCTATATGCCTGATAAAATTCAGCGGTGAATCCATTTGGAGCAGGGGTTCTGTTCTTGGGTTGTTTTTTGATTACCGATTCAATTTCTTTGCTGGTAATTGGTCTGTTTAGATTTTCTGTTTCTTCCTTGGTCAGTCTTGGGAGGCTGTATTTTTCTAGGAATTTGTCCATTTCTTCTAGGTTTTCCAGCTTGTTAGTGTATAGATTTTCATAGTATTCTCTAATAATTCTTTGTATTTCTGTGGGGTCCATCATGATTTTTTCCTTTCTCATTTCTGATTCTGTTGATGTGTGTAGATTCTCTTTTTCTCTTAATAAGTCTGGCTAGGGGCTTAACTATTTTGTTTATTTTCTCAAAGAACCAGCTCTTGGTTTCATTGATTTTTTTCTATTGCTTTATTATTCTCAATTTTATTTATTTCTTCTCTGATTTTTATTATGTCCCTTCTTCTGCTGACTTTGGGCCTCATTTTTTCTTCTTTTTCCAGTTTCAATAACTGTGACTTTAGACTGTTCATTTGGATTGTTCTTCTTTCCTTAAGTAGGTCTGGATTGCTGTATACTTTCCTCTTAGAACTGCCTTCGCTGCATCCAACAGAAGTTGGGGCTTTATGCTGTCATTGTCATTTGTCTCCCTATATTGCTTGATCTCTGTTTTTGTTTGCTGATTGAACCATTGATTATTTAGGAGCATGTTATTAAGCCTCCATGTATTTTCTGGCTTTTTCATTTTCTTTGTAATTTATTTCTAGTTTCATACCTTTTTGGTCTGAGAAACTGTTTGGTAGAATTTCAATCTTTTTGAATTTCCAAGGCTCTTTTTGTGGCCTAGTATATGATCTATTCTTGAAAATGCTCCATGTGCACTTGAGAAGAATGTGTATTCTGCTGCTTTTGGGTGTAGAGTTCTGTAGATGTCTATTAGGTCTGTCTGTTCTATGTGTCGTTCAGTGCCTCTGTGTCCTCACTTATTTTCTGTCTCATTGATCTGTCCTTTGGAGTGAGTAGAGCATGGAAATCTCCTAGAATGAGTGCATTGCATTCTATTTCCCCTTTTAATTCTGTTCGTATTTGTTTCACATATGTAGGTGATCCTGTGTTGGATGCGTTGATATTTATAACAGTTATATCCTCTTGTTGGACTGAACCGTTTATCCTTATGTAATGTTATTCTTTGTCTCTTGTGACTTTCTTTGTTTTGAAGTCTATTTTGTCCGATACCAGTACTGCAACTTCTGCTTTTTTCTCCCTATTAGTTGCATGAAATAACACTCTCCATCCCTTTACTTTCAATCTATGTATTTGTTTGGGTTTGAACTGAGTCTTTTGTAGGCAGCACATAGATGGGTCTTGGATTTTTATCCATTCACTGACTCTAAGTCTTATGATTGGTGCATTCAGGCCATTTTCATTTCAGGTGATTATTGATAGGTATGTACTTACTGCCATTGCAGGCTTTAGATTTGTGGTTTCCAAAGGTTCAAGGGTAATTCCCTTAGTATCTAACAGTCTAATTTAATTCACTTAGTATGATGCTACAAACACAAAATAAAGGTTTTTTTTCCTCTTCTTTTTCTTTCTCCTCCATTCTTTATATATAAGGTATCGTATTCTATACTCTTTGTCTATCCCTTGATTGCCTTTGGGGGTAGTTGATTTGATTTTGCATCTGCTTAGTAATTAATTGTTCTACTTGGCTGTGGTTTTATTTTCCCTGGTGACAGCTATTTAACCTTCTGAATAGTTCCATCTATAGAAGTCCTTCCAAAATGCACTGTGGAAGTGGTTTGTGCAAGGTAAATTCTCTCAGCTCCTGCATACTGGAAAATTGTTTAATCCCACCTTCAAATTTAAATGATAACCTTGCCAGGTAGAGTAGTCTTGATTCCAGGCTCCTCTTTTTCATTGCATTAAATACATCATGCCACTCCCTTCTGGCCTGTAAGGTTTCTGCTGAGAAATCTATGATAGCCTGATGGGCTTTCCTTTATATGTGATCTTATTTCTGTCTCTTGCTGCTTTCAAAAGTCTGTCCTTATCCTTGATCTTTGCCATTTTAATTACTATATGTCTTGGTGTTTTCTTCCTTGGATCCCTTGTGTTGAGAGATCTATGAACCTCTATGGCCTGAGAGATTATCTCCTTCTTCAGATTGGGCAAGTTTTCTCCAGGTGTATGTATACTCCTCCCTGTATCTCCTCAATAATACTTTCTATCCTTTTTCTCTCTCATCTTCTTCTGGTGTCCGTATAATGCAAATACTGTTGCATTTAGATTGGTCACATAGTTCTCTCAATATTCTTTCATTCTTAGATATCCTGCTTCTTTGTATTCCTCTTCTCTAACTTCTATTCCATTTACCAACTCTTCTACTACATCTAATCTGCTTTTAAATCCCTCCATTGTATGTTTCATTTCAGATATGGAATTTATTAATGATTGAATCTCTATCTTAACTTTGGTCCTGAGTTCTTTAATACTTTTCTGTACCTCCATGAGCATGTTTATGATTTTTATTTTGAACTCTCAGGAAGATTGGTGAGTTCAGTTTCATTTGGCCCTTTTTCTGAGGTTTGTGAGATTTTGGTGTGAATCAGGTTTCTTTGACATTTCATATTTCTAAGTGGCACCATCTAGAGCCCAGAAGCTCTAGTCCCTGGAGTGAGGTTGGGGTTCATAGGGGAGTGGCGCTGGCACTTGGTGGGAGGAAAGAGCTGTTTCCTGCTTTCTGACTGCAGTGCCTATCTCCAGTGTCAGAGCCAGTGGAGTGAGCACACAGGTATAAGCCTCTGTGATCTGTGTCTCCAGCTATGTAGGCAGGGCCTCCCTCTGGCTGGCCTGACGCCAGCACAGTGACTGCTGGTTTACAAGCCAGTGCCAGAAGGCCAGGTGTAAGGCACAGCAGGTAGTGGGGGGCCTCGGAGTTGGAGCCAGCCAGGAGGATGGAGCACGTGAAGCTCCTGAAAGTTCCCAACCTGCTGGTCAGAGTGTGCCCAGACAACCTTGTTCACCTATCCCTTCCTCTGCACAGCAAGCTCTATGCAATCCTCGCCGCTTCAGCAGCCCTCTCGCTGCTAGGAAGCCTCTCAGACCCCCCACCTTTCCTTTGTCCCAGAGAAGCTGGATGTGGATTCCCGTCCTCCACAAATGGCCAGAATCTCAGTGTCTCATGCACTCTGCCTGTCCCACTTCCCCAACCCCACCAAACCTCCAGAGCACCTCACAGTATAGGTTTGTGCTCCAAAGCATATTTCTAGGGCTGGGTGTTCAGCAGTCTTATGCTTCCATCGCCCCCGACTTCATTTCTCTTCCTCCCACCAGTGAGCTGGGGAGGAGGAAAGGCTTGAGTCCCACCACTTCAAGGCTTTGGTATGTTACCCTGTTTCATGAGGTCTGCTCTGTTCTCCAGGTGTATGCAGTCTGGTGAAGCCTTCTTTCCTGTTGCTGTTTTAGAATTAGTTGTATTAACTATATTTTCATACTGTATGTGGTTTTGGGAGGAGGTCTCTATCTCACCTGTCATGGCACCATCATCTATTGATCTCAATTATGTACCTTAAAAAAAAAACTTCCTTAGGTTAAATCATGGCTGGAATCTCATATTACTTGATGTGTTCTAAATTTGTACAGGTATTATATACAGGTTTTAAAGCTGATAATCCATGACATTGGCAATATTTTTATTATAACTTTACAAATAAAATTTAAGGAATAGAGAAGTTAACTTTGTTAAGTTATGCAGACAATAAGCAAAGGCACTAAGATTATTTTTATTGAAGTATAATTAACATAAAATGCCTTGTGTTTCATTAAGTCCATCCTAGTAATTTGTTATTTTTATACATTATGAGATGATCCCCAATGTAAGTCTGGTTACCATCTGCCATACAAAATTATTACAATATTATTCCCTATTTTATTATTCCCAACATTATACTCTAATACAACTATATTCTCTGTGCTGTAAATTACATCCCCATGGTTTATTTTATAATTGGAAGAGTCTGCATTTTAATCCCTCTCATATACCTTACCCATCCCCCAATCACTACACTCTCCATAACCAAGTTTTTTTCCTGTGTCTGTGAGTCTGTTTCTTCCTTGTTTTGTATCTTTTCTTGTTTTGTTTTCTAGATTGCACATATAAGTGAAATCATATGGTATTTCTCTTTCTCTCTCTGACTTCTAAACTAAGTTCTTTACTTAGTTTTTCTCATTTATGAGCTTCAAATCAGGTATTCTGACATTCATTTGCATTATTGCTTAGATGAAACAACTCTCACTCATTGCAAATTCCCGCAAGGCTCAAATTCGTCTGCTTCACATTATTGTATATCACTCCCACGTGGATGGTTTACAACATGCAAACTTTAGAAGGGATGGAAATTTTGCAGTTATAAAGGAGAAACGAATTAGATCAATGATCTCAGATAAGTGATCTAGTATTTACAATGAGGTAATTAAATTTATTCATTTAAAATTACCTATGTGCTTTGAAAGTGGAGGATCAAAACTGTATTTGGTTTTCCTGGAATGGTGTATTCTAGGAAAATCAATAAAGCCATTGACGTTTCCATGTTCGATGAGTTAAGAAATCTTATTTTCTTACGAACTCTATACCCTATGGAGAAATAGGCTTTATGCGAAAATCTGCCCTACAAATTTTACAATATTTTTGTTAATTTCATATGTGACAAATTAGTATATAATGGATGAAATTTTTTCTAATTCAATAACTTATTGGCAGATTTATTTGATTAGTCTTAAAAATTAGCCTGGAACTGTAGGTTTATGTTTTCAAGGCATTTCTTTATATTTTGAGGGAAGGATTTAGAGTGTTACACTAGAAAAATATAATGACTTAACCTAAAATATTGTCAGTACATATCATTAAAATGATTTTCCTTTTTACGAATTTGAGATTTTTAAAAAAAGTAAATGACTAAAACAGCATAAAATGCAGGATTTCATAGCGGTTAGCAAAACGACATTAAATATACCTGGTATCAAGACTCATTCAACTATTTAGGTTATTTAATTTGAGTCTGTGTTTCCTTATCTGTGAAATGGGATTTTGCGATATACTTCCTAGCTTATGACAAGTGTCAGAGCATTTTTTTTTGAGCGTGGGTCAACAATGTAAATGTTCAAAAAAGAGATATACTAATGTGATGTTCAATATCCAGAAAGCTTGTATATATTAGACATAAACAATTAATAGAATGGCAACATTGTGTTTGTAAACATTTCATTGAACTTAAAGAAGCCTACTGAGTGAGTAGACTATTCATGATCAAGCAAATTGAGTAAATTGATAAGTAAGAATATAATATATACAAAATTATATAATTGATGTACTTATATGTAATTTGTAAAATATATATAATATATATTTATAGTTAAAATAAAATTAATTGTATAAATATCATATGGTGGTAAGTGAGGTATACATTTGAAAGACTTTTGAAGAATAACTGCATAAGTTGGAACCATTAACACAAATATTGATGGCTTTAACTTGATAAAAATTAATCTTGGATGTCTGTATTAAAAAAAAAATAAAACACCAACAGTGCAAAACCAAACCAGGAAAATTGTTTGCTTAATTTATTCCAAACAATAATTCCAAAGTCTCTGAAATGCTCACAAACCAAAATGAAAAGTGACAAATGCTCCAGGTGTTAAACGGAGTGAAAAAGATTAATAAACATTCCAAAAAGAAAAAAAAAACAACTCCGAAGTCAAAAAATACTTAAAAATATAATCAAAATTCAAATTAAAGCAAAAACACTTTATTTGTATTATATTGGCAGAGTTTTAAGAGGTGACAAAGCATGCCGAAGAAAGATCCTCCTCCTGTACTTACGGTGAGGGGATAATGAGAGGGCAGCGTTTCAAATAACAAAAACAAAAATAGCAAAGTGTGTTACAGCCATAAAATGTCTTTTCATCTACTAATTCTAACTTCATGCAATGTATGCTTAAACTATGTTGAGCAATAGAAACAGCTATTAAAGAATAAAGCTTTTGATTTGTATTTATTATCATGGAAATTTGTGCATGCTATACTGTTACCTTTTAAATGATCAAAAATATTTTCAGAATGATCTTTTTGTAAGAAATAAGGGTATGCAAACATTCATTCGTGCATTTGCACATACATACAAGAGCAATTTATATGTTTGTTTGGGCCTGTATAACAGACTGTTAACTAACAATAATAATCTCTGAGTGGTATCATGGACGGTTTTAATGTTTAGTAAATCATTGCTTGTAAATTATAGTAAATAATACTAGCTTAAGTAAATGAGTAGGTGAGGAAAAAGAATACAAGATACAAACAAATACAATATATAGTCAATTAATTAATTTTCTTTTTTTTTACCTTGGTATATAATAGAGGTGGTATTTTAATCACCAGAGAACAATGAGCTTAGAGACATTTTAGGATGAAAAACTGGGAAAGCCTACAGGAAGCAATTTTGTAAGACTCTTCTTATAAACATGCAGCTGGCCGAAATGTAAAATATGACTCCCCCCGCCGACGTTTCCTTACACCCGGTTCGGTTAGAGATGTCTTGGCGCACCAGGCCGCTAGGTGGCACCTGGAGGGGTGTAGGCGTGGTGGTGACGCATGCGCACTGACCATAGCTTTAGCCATTGGATCTACACTCGCGCCCATCTGTTCGCACACCGCCTTCACCGGCGCGGCGACACGCACGCGCCGTCACGTGTGCTACTGTAATCCCGCCATATTCCTCTTTCTCTGGGAGCGACCGAGCTGATCGGGCGGACCGAGATGTTTGCGCTGCCGGCAAACAGCACTGTCCCGAATACCGACGCTGAGGATGGGGACCGCAACGGCCTGCAGGCGGAGGTAGGCGGCGGGCCGCCGGAGCCGGCCCGGGCGCGGCCTGAGGAGCCCGGGGAAGGTCTGATGGCGGCGGCCAGGGAAGTTCCAGTGGCGGCGGCCGGGGCAGCAGGGATGGCGGAGGTCGCCCGACTGGTGGCGGAGCCAGCGGAGGAAGAGGGTCAAGAGGGCTGGCCCGGGAACGGCCCCGGCCTGGCTGCGTTGCCTCACGGCCTTTATCGCGTGTTGAGCGTTGGGGAAATTATTCACCTGTATCAGCAGCTCTACGTGATGGTTGTGGAAGTGCAGGAGCCTGAACTCCGCGGGAGATTTGTGGAAGCCGATTTTGATGCCGAGTATCTGTGGAATCCTCCGAGGATTGATTTTGATGTTCTAACAGGTATAACTATGACTCCGTCTGCAGTGATCGACCCTCTGGTAGAAGAACTTGGTTGTGATAAGTTAATCAGAAGAGAATAGTTTGGTGATGAAACTGCTTCCAGAAGAACCTCTGTGCTCAAGACAGCCTTATGCCAATCCTGGAACTTGGTTTTAAAAAGGCAGTTGTATGCGCATAAGGCAGTGCACAGTTGAGAAAAACAAAGGAAGCTTCTCGTGAAAAACATCAGAAAAGAAAAAACAAGCCAAAACTGTTGGGACTCCTGTATTGTTCTTTGGGTTGGTGACTGATAGGGATTCTTTTCCTTGGGTTTGGAAGTGTCTTTCAAAATTGCTAAACTAAAAAGTGAAGAATGGTTCTATAAAATTGAGACTTGATAAAGAAATGTTGCCAGTAATAAAACTCATGATGACGGAAGTGTCAAGTAGCAATAGTAGGAATAAGGAGTCAGAGCTGCGTTATCAGACTGGAGGACATGAGCGAACCTGAAATTGTCAGAAAATGTGTTCTCTTCATGTCAGATTCAACAGAAATTTTTAGTGTATAGATTTTGTTTTCTAAGGTAGTTCCAATGACAAACCATATAAATACTGTATGTATTACAAAATAAATCACGTTTGAGAATATTTGAAATTGCTGATTCTTTTTTCTTTCATTCAATTTCTAATTTAAACTGTTCTGGTAAATCTATTCACAAGACCCCTCCAAAAAATAAAATATGCAGTGAAAAGTCTTCCATCCGTGTCCCTCCACCCAGGACTACTGCAGCCCCCATCTGTGACCACTGCCTCTCCTGTGCTTCAGTTTTCCATAGGTACACACAAACAAATACAAACCTCGTTTTATTTCTTCACAAAAGTTGACATACTTACTGATTTATAATTTAACTTTTCTGAGTAAGAACATGGCTTGAAGATGCTTCCAAACCACTACATTACCTTGTTCTTTTTTGTTTTCTTTTGGTTTCATTAATTTACAATTACATGAGCAGCATTATGTTTACTAGACTCCACCATCATCAAGTCCCCCCCACATACCCCATTACAGTCACTGTCCATCAGCGTAAGATGCTATAGAATCACTGCTTATCTTCTCTGTGTTGCACAGCCCTCCCCGTGCCCCCCCTACTACATTATGTCTGCTAATAGTAATTCCCCCTTTTTTTCCCCTTATCCTTCCCTTCCCACCGTCCTCTCCAGTCCCTTTTCCTTTGATAACTGTTAGTCCATTCTTGGGTTCTATGAGTCTGTTGCTCTTTTGTTCCTTCAGTTTTTTTCTTTGTTCTTAAACTCCACAGATAAGTGAAATCATTTGATACTCGTCTTTTTCTGCTTGGGTTATTTCACTTAATACCCTCTAGCTCCATCCATGTTGTTGCAAATGGTAGGATTTGTTTTCTTCTTATGGCTGAATAATATTCCATGGTGTATATATATACCACATCTTTATCCATTCATCTACTGATGGACACTTAGGTTGCTTCCATTTCTTGGCTATTGTAAATAGTGCTGCAATAAACATAGGGGTGCATCTGTCTTTTTCAAATTGGGTTGCTGCATTCTTAGGATTAATTCCTAGGAGTGGAATTCCTGGGTCAAATGGTATGTCTATTTTGAGTGTTTTGCAGAACCTCCATACTGCTTTCCACAATGGTTGAACTAATTTACATTCCCACCAGCAGTTAGGAGGGTTCTCCTTTCTCCACACCCTCGTCAACATTTGTTGTTGTTTGTCTTTTGGGTGGTAGCCTTCCTTACTGGTTTGAGGTGATATCTCATTGTGGTTTTCATTTGCATTTCTCTATTGATTAGCGATGTGGAGCATCTTTTCATGTGTCTGTTGGCCATCGGAATTTCCTCTTTGGAGAAATGTCTGTTCAGATCCTGTGCCCATTTTTTAATCAGATCATTTACTTTTCATTTATTGAGGTGCATGAGCTCTTTATACATTTTGGGTGTCAACCCTTTATCGGATACGTCATTTATGAATATATTCTCCCATTCTATAGGATGCCTTTATGTTCTATTGATGGTGTCTTTTGCTGTACAGAAGCTTTTCAGCTTGATATAGTCCCACTTATTCTTTTTTGCTTTTGTTACCCTTGCTGCAGAGATACATTCATGAAGAAGTTACTCATGGTTACGTCCAAGACATTTTTGCCTATGTTTTTTCCTGAGAGTTTTATGGTTTCATAACTTACATTCAGGTCTTTGATCCATTTTGAATTTACTTTTCTGTATGGAGTTAGACAATTATCCAGTTTCATTCTCTTATGTAGCTGTCCAGTTTTGCCAACATCAGCTGTTGAAGGGGCTGTCATTTCTCCATTGTATATGCATGGCTTCTTTATCATATATTAATTGACTGTACATGTTTGGGTTAATGTCTGGACTCTCTATTCTGTTTCACTGGTCTGTGGGTCTGTACCTGTGCCAGTACAAAATTGTCTTGATTACTGTGGCTTTGTAGTAGAGCTTGAAGTTGGGAAGTGAGGTCCCCCCTGCTTTATACTCTTCCATCTCAGGACTGCTTTGGTTATTCAGGGTCTTTTGTGGTTCCATATGAGTTTTAGAACTATTTGCTGTAATTCGCTGAAGAATGCTGTTGGTATTTTGATAGGGATTGCATTGAATCTGTAGATTGCTTTAGGAAGGATGACCATTTTGACAATATTAATTCTTCCTAGCCAAGAGTGTAGGGGCCGGCCTATGGCCGAGGCTGAGTCCCACTATGGCTGAACACCGCCCTTCCAGTCTAGTTGACCAATGCCCTAAGATGGCGCACGCTTCCTGGGCGCCACCCTGCCTGGTTTGGTGGCATTAGCATAAGGAAGTTGCTCCTATAGGCTTGCCCCATGCTTCTGCGCTCGTGCTCAGCTCGTGCAGAGGGCATGCTACCAATCAGCTTAAAGGTCACGCATGATCTTGATCACCATAGGCCAGCTTCCTTTATATAAGGCATAAGCAGGAAAGAGAAGCTCTCTCACTCTCTCTCACTCAATCTCTCCCACTCTCTCAATCTCTGTCTCCCTCTCTCCCCTCATTCTTCTTCTCATTCGCTCCCCCCCGGCTGTTGCTTCTTCTCACTCACCTTCTCCCGGCCTTCCGAGCAACAATAAAGAACTGAAGTGAACCAGGTTTGTGTACGTATCGCTGTCGTCACCGCCACAAGGGGCGAACGCGGTAAAGAGCACGGAATGTGTTTCCATTTATTGGTATCTTCCTTAATTTCCCTCATGAGTGTCTTGTAATTTATTTAGTATACTTCTTTCACTTCATTGGTTAGGTTTATTCCTAGGTATTTTATTCTTTTTAATGCAATTGTGAATGGAATTGTTTTCCTGATTTCTCTTTCTGCTAGTTCATCATTAGTGTATAGGAATGCAACTGATTTCTGTGTATTAATTTTCTATCCTGCAAATTTGCTGAATTCATATATGGGATCTAGTAGTTTTGGAGTGGATTCTTTAGGGTTTTTTATATACAATATCATGTCATCTGCTAACAGGCACAATTAACTTCTTCCTTGCCAATCTGGATGCGTTTTATTTCTTTGTGTTGTCTGATTGCCTGGGCTAGGACCTCCAGAACTATGTTGAATAAAAGTGGGGAGAGTGGGCATCCTTGTCTTGTTTCTGATCTTAAAGGAATAGCTTTCATCTTCTCACTGTTGAGTATAATTTTGGCTGTGGGTTTGTCATATATGGCCTTTGTTGTGTTGAACTACTTGCCCTCTGTAACCATTTTGTTGAGAGTTTTTATCATGAGTGGATGTTTAATTTTGTCAAATACCTTTTTCAGCATCTATGGAAATGATCATGTGGTTTTTGTCCTTTTTGTTGATGTGGTGGATGATGATGAATTTTCGAATGTTGTGTCATCCTTGTATCCCTGGATTAAATCTTACTTAATCATGATGGATGATCTTCTTGATGTATTTTTGAATTCAGTTTGCTAATATTTTGTTGTGTATTTTTGCATCTACGTTCATCAGGGATATTGGTCTGTAATTTTCTTTTTTTGTGTGCCTTTGTCTGATTTTGGTATTAGAGTGATGCTGGCTTCATAGAATGAGTTTGGAAGCATCCCTCCTCTACTTTTTGGAAAACTTTAAGAAGGATGGGTATTAGGTCTGATATATTTTCTTTTGAGCTTTTTAACTATCTGTCATAAGTTCTGATGAATCAGACATTCCTTACTATTATTTTTGTTTATCATGACATTTGTCTTTATTTTTAATGTCTAGTTTCAGTTTTCTGTAAGCACAAATGTGATCTACTATTAGGTCAAAATTTTGAAATTAGTTAACATTTCCTTTGTGATTTAAAATGTCAATTTTTGTTAATATCCTTACACTCTTGAAGAGAAGGTAAATTGTTACTTTCCAGTGTATAAAATTTGACTTTGCTATTTGATTCAATATGAGTTATTTTCATTATTTTTCATTATTTTTCATTATTTAATTATTCTTTACTTGTAATGGTACCTATAATCAATCTTAGATATGTTTTCATATTTTTTGTTAGAACTTTTATGTTGAATGCTTTTTTCTTTCAACAATTTTATTCCTAATATTTGCCTTTCCACTTTTTTTTGGTTCTATGTATATACGTAAATGAATTAAATTTAATTCAATTATTAGTATACTTGCATTTAACGTGATTTTTCCCTTTCTCTCATTCTCTCTTGTTTTGAATGGAATTCATTATCAAGTATTATTGTAAAAAGGTGCTATTTTTATGGACGTTCTATTTCCTGAATTGTTCTGCATTTTAAATTGCTGTCAGAGAAATGCAACTGGAGGATATGCTTCAGTATTGGCTATATCACATTTTTCTATTTATCACCTTTACCCCTGTCCCTGAAGATGCCTACAACTGTTCCAGGCTTCATATCTTTGTAAAATTGTAATATTAAAAGGGCAGGGACAGCTCTCTGCTCTTTCAGGGGTAATTTCTCAGGAGAAAGATAACTTTCCTGCAATAACCCTATGTTTCTGATGTTTTATTATAGCAGGTTTTCTCACAAATTAAATCAGAACTATATACTAATTTTCTAAAATAACTGCTAAATCTACATATACAAATGAACACTCTCATCCACAATCAGAGTGATGGTCATACTTCTCTGTGGTTGGTTTTTATGGCAAAAGAATTTTTTTTTTTGTAGATAATTATTTTTTATTGAAGGGTAGTTGACACACAGTATTACATTACATTAGTTTCAGGTGTACAACATAGTGATTCAACATTCATATACATGACAATTCTAGGTACCAGCTATCACCATACGAAGCTATTACAATATCTTGATTATATTCCTTATGCTATACATTACATCCTGGTTACTTATTTATTTTACTATAGGAAGTGTGTACTTTTTTTTTTTTTTTGTGAGGGCATCTCTCATATTTATTGATCAAATGGTTGTTAACAACAATAAAATTCTGTATAGGGGAGTCAATGCTCAATGCACAATCATTAATACACCCCAAGACTAATTTTCATCAGTCTCCAATCTTCTGAGGCATAACAAACAAGTTCTTACATGGAGAACAAATTCTTACATAGTGAATAAGTTACACAGTGAACAGTACAAGGGCAGTCATCACAGAAACTATCGGTTTTGCTCATGCATTATGAACTATAAACGGTCAGTTCAAATATGAATACTCATTTGATTTTATACTTGATTTATATGTGGATACCACATTTCTCTCTTTATTATTATTTTTTATAATAAAATGCTGAAGTGGTAGATAGATACAAGATAAAGGTAGAAAACATAGTTTAGTGTTGTAAGGGAGCAAATGTAGATGATCAGGTATGTGCCTGTAGACTATGTGTTAATCCAAGCTAGACAAGGGCAATAAAACATCCACGTATGCAGAAGATTTCTCTCAGAACAGGGGGGGTGAAGTTCTAAGCCTCACCTCTGTTGATCCCCAATTTCTCACCTGATGACCCCCCTGCGACTGTGCCTGTCTTAGGTTGTTCCTACCTTGAGGAATCTTACCCATTTCTGGCTAACCAGTCATCTTCCGCGGCCATACAGGGAAACGTAAAGTTGGTAAGTGAGAGAGAAGCCTTATTGTTTGAAATGGTTAGCTTTTTATTTCTTTGCATATTTATGCCCTGTAGCTTCTATGCCCAGCATTTGTCTTGAGGTATCTTTACCACTTGGAAGAATTATGATACTCGGTAAATTTGATATGAGGCACGAATTCTATTTAAGGGTTGTAATTAGGAAGGAAGAAGAAAAACTATAGAAGTAGCAGGTGGAAGAAAACCTGGGAAGATTGATTATTTCTTTGACATATCTTCTTGTAGAGTAACTTCAGCATGTATAGTTTTTAAACTACTAATTAAATTGCGCACACACAGTAACATAATAGGAGTATAGTTACATAAACAAAGCATACCTGTAATTAACAGCCATCTCCAGTGAAACCAAGAAAACCAATTAGGCACCTTAGGCATTTGTGAAAACTTATCTATGATATGGTGGATATTGTCCAACTGAACTTGAACAGTCTGAGAGAAATCAGACAAATTAAAACAACCCATTCCAGGGGAATGTTCACATCCCTTATGTTCTTTTAAAAGTAAATAGTCTGTAGTTGTAAGATTTTGGAGCGCTACAATTTGCACTTCTCCTAATTCTTGGTTGAGTTTCAACAGTATAGATCCAGTCAAATTTGTTGTTTTACTGTATGCACAGGCCAGCTTAGATATCTCCTTCATTCCCATGGCAAGTCCAGGAGCTGGTGGGATGAGTGCATCTACAGCTGAAGCAGTGCGTGGATCTTTGTTGGGGTTTTTTGATGATCATCTTCTGGCATGAGTCTTCCAGAGAGTGCTGATGTTGGAAGTTCTTTTTCATATCGTATCTTAGTTCCTTTTTGGGGTAGCCCAATAAGGCTTTGATCCTCTGTATAAACACAAACAGACCCTTTGCCTACACTTTTATATGCCCCTTTATTCCCTTGTGTAGAACTCATTGGAGGTTACCACACAGGAACTGCCCTATTTTTTTTTTTATTTTTTGTTTTGGTATCACTAATCTACACTTACATGACGAATATTATGTTTACTAGGCTCTCCCCTATACCAGGTCTCCCCTATAAACCCCTTTACAGTCACTGTCCATCAGCATAGCAAAATGTTGTAGAATCACTACTTGCCTTCTCTGTGTTGTACAGCCCTCCCTTTTCTCCTACTCCCCCATGCATGCTAATCTTAATACCTCTCTACTTCTCCCCCCCTTATACCTCCCTACCCACCCATCCTCCCCAGTCCCTTTCCCTTTGGTACCTGTTAGTCCATTCTTGAGTTCTGTGATTCTGCTGCTGTTTTGTTCCTTCAGTTTTTCCTTTGTTCTTATACTCCACAGATGAGTGAAATCATTTGGTATTTCTCTTCCTCCGCTTGGCTTATTTCACTGAGCATAATACCCTCCAGCTCCATCCATGTTGCTGCAAATGGTTGGATTTTCCCTTTTCTTATGGCTGAGTAGTATTCCATTGTGTATATGGACCACGTCTTCTTTATCCATTCATCTATCGATGGACATTTAGGTTGCTTCCAATTCTTGGCTATTGTAAATAGTGCTGCGATAAACATAGGGGTGCACCGATCTTTCTCGTACTTGATTGCTGCATTCTTAGGGTAAATTCCTAGGAGTGCAATTCCTGGGTCAAATGGTAAGTCTGTTTTGAGCATTTTGATGTACCTCCATACTGCTTTCCACAATGGTTGAACCAACTTACATTCCCACCAGCAGTGTAGGAGTGTTACCCTTTCTCCACAGCCTCGCCAATATTTGTTGTTGTTTGTCTTTTGGATGGCAGCCATCCTTACTGGTGTGAGGTGATACCTCATTGTCGTTTTAATTTGCATTTCTCTGATAATTAGCGATGTGGAGCATCTTTCCATGTGTCTGTTGGCCATCTGTATTTCTTTTTTGGAGAACTGTCTGTTCAGTTCCTCTGCCCATTTTTTAATTGGGTTATTTGTTTTTTGTTTGTTGAGGCGTGTGAGCTCTTTATATATTCTGGACGTCAAGCCTTTATTGGATCTGTCATTTTCAAATATATTCTCCCATATTGAAGGGTTCCTTTTTGTTCTATTGATGGTGTCTTTTGCTGTACAGAAGCTTTTCAGCTTAATATAGTCCCACTTACTCATTTTTGCTGTTGTTTTCCTTGCCCGGGGAGATATGTTCAAGAAGAAGTCACTCATGTTTATTTCTAAGAGGTTTTTGCCTATGTTTTCTTCCAAGAGTTTAATGGTTTCATGACTTACATTCAGGTCTTTGATCCATTTTGAGTTTACTTTTGTATATGGTGTTAGACAATGGTCCAGTTTCATTCTCCTACATGTAGCTGTCCAGTTTTGCCAGCACCACCTGTTTAAGAGACTGTCATTTCGCCATTGTATGTCCATGGCTCCTTTATCAAATATTAATTGACCATATATGTCTGGGTTAATGTCTGGATTCTCTAGTCTGTTCCATTGGTCTGTGGCTCTGCTCTTGTGCCAGTACAAAATTGTCTTGTTTACTATGGCTTTATAGTAGAGCTTGAAGTTGGGGAGTGAGATCCCCCCTACTTTATTCTTCTTTCTCAGGATTGCTTTGGCTATTCGGGGTCTTTGGTGTTTCCATATGAATTTTTGAATTATTTGTTCCAGTTCATGGAAGAATGTTGCTGGTAGTTTCATAGGGATTGCATCAAATCTGTATATTGCTTTGGGCAGGATGGCCATTTTGACGATATTAATTCTTCCTAGCCACGAGCATGGGATGAGTTTCCATCTGTTAGTGTCCCCTTTAATTTCTCTTAAGAGTGACTTGTAGTTTTCAGAGTATAAGTCTTTCACTTCCTTGGTTAGGTTTATTCCTAGGTATTTTATTTTTTTTGATGCAATTGTGAATGGAGTTGTTTTCCTGATTTCTCTTTCTGTTGCTTCATTGTTAGTGTATAGGAAAGCCACAGATTTCTGTGTGTTGATTTTGTATCCTGCAACATTGCTGTATTCCAATATCAGTTCTAGTAGTTTTGAGGTGGAGTCTTTCGGGTTTTTTATGTACAGTATCATGTCTTCTGCAAATAGTGACAGTTTAACTTCTTCTTTACCAATCTGTATTCCTTGTATTTCTTTTGTTTTGTCTGATTGCCATCGCTAGGACCTCCAGTACTATGTTAAATAGCAGTGGGGAGAGTGGGCATCCCTGTCTAGTTCCCGATCTCAGAGGAAATGCTTTCAGCTTCTCGCTGTTCAATATAATGTTGGCTGTGGGTTTAGCATAGATGGCCTTTATTATGTTGAGGTACTTGCCCTCTATTCCCATTTTGCTGAGAGTTTTTATTATGAATGGATGTTGAAGTTTGTCAAATGCTTTTTCAGCATCTATGGATATGATCATGTGGTTTTTGCCTTTCTTTTTGTTGATGTGGTGGATGATGTTGATGGACTTTCGAATGTTTTACCATCCTTGCATCCCTGGGATGAATCCCACTTGGTCATGGTGTACGATCCTTTTGATGTATTTTTGAATTCGGTTTGCTAATATTTTCTTGAGTATTTTTGCATCTACATTCATCAGTGATATTGGTCTGTAGTTTTCTTTTTTGGTGGGGTCTTTGCCTGGTTTTGGTATTCGGGTGATGTTAGCTTCATAAAATGAGTTTGGGAGTATCCCCTCCTTGTCTACTTTTTGGAAAACTTTAAGGAGAATGGGTATTATGTCTTCCCTGTATGTCTGATAAAATTCCGAGGTAAATCCATCTTGCCCGGGGGTTTTTTTCTTTGGTAGTTTTTTGATTACCGCTTCAATTTCGTTGTGGTAATTGGTCTGTTTAGATTTTCTGTTTCTTTCTGGGTCAGTCTTTGAAGGTTGTATATTTCTAGGAAGTTGTCCATTTCTCCTAGGTTTCCCAGTTTGTTAGCATATAGGTTTTCATAGTATTCTCTATTAATTCTTTGTGTTTCTGTGGGGTCCGTCGCGATTTTTCCTTTCTCGTTTTTGATACTGTTGATTTGTGTTGACTCTCTTTTCCTCTTAATAAGTCTGGCTAGAGGCTTATCTATTTTGTTTATTTTCTCGAAGAACCGGCTCTTGGTTTCATTGATTTTTTCTATTGTTTTATTCTACTCAATTGTATTTATTTCTTCTCTGATCTTTATTATGTTCCTCCTTCTGCTGACCTTATGCCTCATTTGTTCTTCTTTTTCCAATTTCGATAATTGTGACATTAGACCATTCATTTGGGATTGTTCTTCCTTTATTAAATATGCTTCAATTGCTATATACTTTCCTCTTAAGACTGCTTTTGCTGTGTCCCACAGAATTTGGGGCTTAGTGTTGTTGTTGTCTTTTTTTCCCATATATTGGTGGATCTACATTTTGATTTGGTCATTTATCCATTGACTATTTAGGAGCGTGTTGTTAAGCCTCCATGTGTTTGTGCACCTTTTTGCTTTCTTTGTACAGTTTATTTCTAGTTTTATGCCTTTGTGTTCTGAAAAGTTGCTTGGTAGGATTTCAATCTTTTGGAATTTACTGAGGCTCTTTTTGTGGCCTAGTATGTGGTCTATTCTGGAGAATGTTCTATGTGCACTAGAGAAGAATGTGTATCCTGTTGCTTTCAGATGTAGAGTTATGTAGATGTCTATTAGGTCCATCTGCTCTACAGTGTTGTTCAGTGCCTCAGTGCCCTTACTTATTTTCTGCCCGGTGGATCTATCCTTTGGGGTGAGTGGTGTGTTGAAGTCTCCTAGAATGAATGCATTGCAGTCTATTTCCCCCTTTAGATCTGTTAGTATTTGTTTCACATATGCTGGTGCTCCTGTGTTGGGTGCATATATATTTAGAATGGTTATATCCTCTTGTTTGACTGAGCCCTTTATCATTATGTAGTGTCCTTCTTTATCTCTTGTTACTTTCTTTGTTTTGAAGTCTATTTTGTCTGATATTAGTACTGCAACCCCTTCTTTCTTCTTGCTGTTGTTTGCCTGAAATATGTTTGTCCATCCCTTGACTTTTAGTCTGTACGTGTCTTTGGGTTTGAGGTGAGTTTCTTGTAAGCAGCATATAGATGGGTCTTGCTTTTATATCCATTCTATTACTCTGTGTCTTTTGATTGGTGCATTCAGTCCATTAACATTTAGGGTGACTTTTGAAAGATATATACTTATTGCCATTGCAGTCTTTAAATTTGTGGTTACCAAAGGTTCAAGGTTAGCCTCTTTAGTATCTTACTGCCTATCTTAGCTCGCTTATTGAGCTGTTATATACACTGTCTGCAGATTCTTTTCTTCTCTCCCTTCTTATTCCTCCTCCTCCATTCTTCATATGTTGGGTGTTTTGTTCTGTGCTCTTTCTAGGAGTGCTCCCATCTAGAGCAGTCCATGTAAGATGTCCTGTAGAGGTGGTTTGCGGGAAGAAAATTCCCTCAGCTTTTGTTTGTCTGGGAATTGTTTAATCCCACCATCATATTTGAATGATAGTCATACTGGATACAGTATCCTTGGTTCAAGGCCCTTCTGTTTCATTGCATTAAATATATCATGCCATTCTCTTCTGGCCTGTAGGGTTTCTGTTGTGAAATCTGATGTTAGCCTGATGGGTTTTCCTTTATAGGTGACCTTTTTCTCTCTAGCTGCCTTTAAAACTCTTTCCTTGTCCTTGATCTTTGCCATTTTAATTATTATGTGTCTTGGTGTTGTCCTCCTTGGATCCTTTCTGTTGGGGGTTCTGTGTATTTCCGTGGTCTGTTCGATTATTTCCTCCCCCAGTTTGGGGAAGTTTTCAGCAATTATTTCTTCCAAGATACTTTCCATCCCTTTTCCTCTCTCTTTTTCTTCTTCTGGTACCCCTATAATACGGATATTGTTCTTTTTGGATTGGTCACACAGTTCTCTTAATACTGTTTCATTCCTGTAGATCCTTTTGTCTCTCTCTATGTCAGCTTCTATGCGTTCCTGTTCTGTGGTTTCAATTCCATCAATGGCCTCTTGCATCCTATCCATTCTGCTTATAAACCCTTCCAGAGTTTGTTTCATTTCTGTAATCTCCTTTCTGGCATCTGTGACCTCCCTCCAGACTTCATCCCGTATCTCTTGCATATTTCTCTGCATCTCTGTCAGCATGTTTATGATTTTTATTTTGAATTCTTTGTCAGGAAGACTGGTTAGGTCTGTCTCCTTCTCTGGTGTTGTCTCTGTGATCTTTGTCTGCCTGTAGTTTTGCCTTTTCATGGTGATAGGAATAGTTTGCAGAGCTGGGACGATTGACAGCTGGAAGAACTTCCCTTCTTGTTGGTTTGTGGCCCTCCTCTCCTGGGAGAACAGCGACCTCTAGTGGCTTGTGCTGGGCAGCTGCACGCAGACAGGGTTTCTGCTTCCTGCCCGGCTGCTATGGAGTTTATCTCCGCTGTTGCTGTGGGCGTGGCCTGGCTCTGGCCTATGCTCCAAAGTGGTGGAGTCACGTTGGAGGGGGAGCTTCCTGGAGGCTATTTATCTCCGTAAGGGGCCTCTGTGCTCCCTGCAGCCCAGGGAATTAGGGTGTCCAGAGATCCCCGGGTTCCCTACCTCTGGATTAAGTGTCCCGCCCTGCCCCTTTAAGATTTCCGAAAAGCACCTGCCAAAACAAAACAACGACCCCCCCCAAAAAAAAAAAAGTGGCCACTCGCTTTTCTTATGTCCTCTGGCGCCAGGCCTCTAGTATCCACTCTCTGTTTTTGGTGCCCTGTTTCCCTATTATCCAGGGCCCTGCACACGCACTGTGTCTGCGCTCTGGCCCGGATGGCTGGGGCTGGCTGTTCAGCAGTCCTGGGCTCCCTCTCCCTCCCGCTCTGCCTCCTCTTCTCCCGCCAGGATCTGGGTTTAGGGGCACCCGGGTCCTGCGGGGCTGGGGCTTGTATCTTACCCCTTTTATGAGGCACTGGGTTCCCGCAGGTGTGGATGTGGTCTGGATGTTGTCCTGTGTCCTCTGGTCTTTATTCTAGGAAGAGTTTTCTTTGTTATATTTTCATAGATATATGTGGTTTTGGAAGGAGATTTCCGCTTCTCTACTCACACCGCCATCTTTGCTCCCCTTCCTGTCAATTCTGGCTATTTTTACAGGTATTTATTAAGATGTAAAATTGCAGTGGTTAAGAAGCAATATTATACTTTAAAATATAATGCTTCCTTCATTAAATGTTTTATGCCATAAACTCTAAAACATAGTATACTATTAATTTATAACTATTTATAGGAATATTTACAACATTTTAAAATTAATATATGACATATTATCTACTATATTCTCTGCATTATATGCTCTATGAAATCTGACTCAGAAATAAAGCATTTTAACTACATTCAATTAAAAAATGTTTATTGTTTCTTGCATACAATTTCTTTGGTTTATGTAGTACCTTTGCACGGAGCATTTATGTCAAACTATAGGCTACTTGTGAAGTTTAAAGTAGTGATCACCACATAATATTCATTTCAAATAAAATGCATGCACTTTTAACCTGTAAATGATTATTAAATTGTTAATTTTTAAATAAATTTTTGAAGGATTTCTACTCCAAATGCCCACTTTAAAAAAAAATCAGTTATTGTGAAGAAAGAATTACACCATTTTTTTCAGTGCAAGGTAGTAAATTATTTTAATATAGTTATGAAGATCTAAGCACTTAGAGTAAGCTTTTCCAGAATCAGAGAAAACCCTAGAATTTATTAACTGTTCTGTCAATCAAAGACTGGTCATTCTATCTGCATGAAGTTGACCTAGACAATTGCATTTTTATTACTTTTTAGTACTATAACTGCATTTGAATATATGTCTGTGACATAGCTAGGAAAGCCTTTTAAGGGAGAGGGCCATGTAGTAAATTTATTATCCTCAGCATACCACAAAAAAGTCATTACTATTTACCATTTGAGTCCAAGGGACTCTTTTTATTTACATTTTTAAGTCATTTATCAAAATTTATCATCTTGAGCATGTTTGGACTATAGTTGGGAAGGAGACATTTCCATTTTAAATAAAATTTTAAAAATATTTTGCTAATTTTATACTGCAAGCCCCAAGAGGGTAGGTTTATTTGTTTTATTCACTGATATATCCCAAATGCTCAGCATAATCCTTGTCACTCAATATCTATTTCTTTAATTTATGTATATTTAATAATACATTTTTGTTAGATGTGTTATTGAAAGAAGGAAGAAAGATACAGTATACATTTCTGAATTCCTGAGTTATTTGTTAGACTTTATCAGAAATCAGATATTGTTCTTTTTTTAAAACATTTGGCAAAAGTAGATATTAAAGGAGGCACTACATATTTTCATTGTTTGCTTTATAGAATCATTGAATAAGCATATATGCTCAGATATCACCTTGTTATCTACATGATAATGTACTCTTTTTTCAAGTATTCTTGAAAAATGGTGTTTCTCATTGCCTTGGTGTTCTCAAGGGCATTTTTGTCCTGTCATATAGGTAATAGTAACTTAAAAAGATTTTTAAGGTGTCCGGAAACTTCCACAATAGCCTGTATAGACAGAACTACATATCTTTAGTTCATATGAACATTTTAAAGACTATTTTTCCTTTTATTGTGAAAGCATGGAACATCTTGAACATGCTCTTTTTTGATATTTTACTATGTGGCCAGCAATTACATTACATTTCACTTCTACTTTTCTTTTGAGTAAGAAAATCCATGAATGTTTATAGTCAATGCATGCATCTGCTGTTTGGCATTTATAAAGTTCATCAGAAGCACTTATACTTTATGTGTCAATTGGGATGGTACTACATTAGCCCTGATTTACAAGTACCATTTATCAAAGATAATACCTATTATAACAAAAATGTCACAAAGGTCACTTTTTCTTTCAATAGTTCTGTTACAAATTTATTTGTTTTGTGAAGTTTTTTACTAGTCTTTTGATTATTTTTACCATCAATACTCTGTCATTGGGCTATGGACCCACATCTTCATTATGCTTGAATGGCCAGATAAATATATTTTTTAAGTTGTTCTGACTTCGGATATGCATACTTGGTATGAATATCCATATCTTCTGCAAGCTGTACAGTACAACAGTTTTGAACACAGGGTCCTGGAAGATTGTCTAACACCAACCATTTGGTGGGTTATGTTTTGAGGAATATTTACTGAATGCTATTATATGGGTAGGAACACTTTGAGTTTTTTTGTAGTAGGATTTTGTTCTCATGTGTTGACATTAGCATGCTAAAATTTTACTTTAAAGAGATAATATTGTAAATGTTTAAAGTCATCAGGGTAGAATTTTTAAATAACTTAATAATAGAGAATGACTTTAATAATCTTTCCATAGTTGACGGAGGGTAAGGAATGGTGCTGTGGTGTAGTTCAGAGGCTTAGTCTTACCTAGGCTGGGAACACCACACTGGAGAAGTAGCTGCCTTTATAGTTTACCCACTCTGTAACATTTGCTGTCCCTAAATAAGGATGTATTGACTGTCAGTAACTGTGAAGACTAAGATTTTAATATACTTGCAAATAAGAAAATAAAGAAGACTTTTACCCTTTCATGGCTGTTGGTAGAAAACATGAGATGTGAGTCAGAATAAAATGAATTGATTATGCACAGTACAACAGAAAGCAGAATCTTCATTTTTCATGTCAGTTCCCTTGTCCCTCAAGTCCCAAGGGTGATGTGGAATAGACCAGATTGATGCTGCACATGCAGGAATTCTGGACTTAAGGAACTCAAATATTTTATGGTGGGTGTGTGTAGGCAATAACCCTGCTTGAACTTTGCTTCACAGGGAGACACTATCTCTGTCTCCCATTGCTGTTTGCTAGACAAACATCCTTGATAACCTAGTCCATGCCTGCCTCTGATTGAAGAAATATTAGAGACATTGAGAGTTGTCTCTTACCATTAATATCCTTAAAATATACGTTTTCTTCAAGTCTGCCCTTATTGGTATGTAACTTTCAGGTTATGACCAGGAAATAGCTTTTTCTATAAAAAGGACATTGAACTTCATAGAGATAAACACATGATCCAAACTTGTGAGTTATCTTTTTCAGGTTAACAAACGATCTCTTTATTAAAGGAAAAAGAGGTATATTTATTGTATATGACTACTGACATATTTTCTAACTTGAAGAAAAATAGCAGACTGAAAAACAAAAAACCCTAGACCTCAATTGGGACAACTCTAATATTTCAGATGTTCTTTGACTTGTTATCTCTTGCTATGTCCTGTTCATTATGAATCTGAGTCCACTGATCCTGCCACTATGGAGTTCAAACCAAAGCCTGGAAGTAGAGAGGGAAATTATGAAATAGCTGTACATGATAATGATTTAATGAATGCTTACTGTGTCAAACTATACCATGAGAAATACAAATAAATATAAGACATGAATTCCATTCTTACAATTTTATAACATATCAAAGAAACAAGATTTTAAATGTAAGAAATTGAATAAAATACCAAGCATGAGATAGAAATAGTAATATTATAAATAATAACATAAATAATTATTAAAGCTTGTATTAGTAAGTAAGCTTGATGCAAAGAATTCATGTGAGATTAGTGGTAAGTAAATATGCTCTTGCAATAAAGCAGTTAGCTCCTGTATAGTTCCTAGTAAATAGTGCACAGTCAGTGTTAATTAATTGGTTAAGTGAATGGAAAAATAAATGAGTTGAATACATTATATGAATAGGTGATTAAAATGCCTCTTTTTTTGACTAACTTGGAGGCTCTATAGCAGAAATTCCTGATGGTTTGCTACCATTATATCCCAGAAATAAATCCCACCTGGTCATGGTGAATGAAGCTTTTAATGTGCTGCTAAGTTCTGTTTGCTAATATTTTACTGACAAATTTTCATCTATATTTATCATAGATAGCAGTTTGTAGTTTCCTTTTCTTACAGTTTCCTTTTGTGGCTTTGGTATAGGGATAATGTTGGCCTCATAAAATGAGTTTGGGAATGTTCTCTCCTCATCAATTGCTTGAAAGAGTTTGAGAAAGATTGATGTTAATTCTTCAAATGTTTCATAAAATTCACCAATGAAGCCATCTGTTCCTGGGTGTTTCTTTGTTGGGAGATTTTTGATTACTGACTCAATCTAATAATTGGTCTATTTGTATTTCTCTTTCTTCCTAGTTAAGTCTTGGTAAATTGTATGTTTCTAAGAATTTTACATGTCTTCTAGTTTGCCCAGTTCATTGGCAGATAGTTTCTTATAGTAGCCTCTAATGATCCCTTGAGTTTCTGTGGCACCATTTGTAATGTCTCCTTTTTCATTTATAATTAAGTTTGTTTGGATCCTTTCTCTTTTTTACTTGATTGGTCTTTCTAAAACTTTGACAACTTTGCTTATCTTTTCAAAGAACCTACTCTTACTTTGGTTGATCTTTTCTATTGTTTTTCAGTTCTGTATTTCATTTGTTTCTACTCTATTTTAGGCTCATTTGTCCATTTTCTAGTTCATTAAGGCATAGAGTTAAGTTATTTATTTCAGATATTTCTTGCTTCTTAATGTAGGCATTTATTGCTATGAACTATCCTCTTTGAACTGCTTTTGCTGCATCCCACAAGTTCTGGAGTGTTGTGTTTCCATCTTCATTTGTCTGAAGAAACATTTTTTATTTCCCCTTTAATTTCCTCTTTTATTAGTTGCTTAGGAAGGTGTTAATTTCCATGAGTTCATGAATTTTCCAGTTTTTCTCTTGTTACTGATTTCAAATTTCATGCCATTATGGTCAGAAAAGATACTTGGTATGAAATCAATCTCTTGAATTTGCTAAAACTTGTTTATAGACTAACATATGGTCTATCCTAAAAAATGTCCATGAATGCTTGAGAATAATGTGCATTCTGCTGTTGTTTGATTAAAAGGTTCTATATGTGTCTGTTAGGCCTTTTGTTCTATATGGTTGTTCAAATCCACTGTTTCCTTTATGTCTGGATGATGTATCCATTATTGAAACTGGGATATTGCATAACCTTCTCCTTTTAATTCTGTTTTTGCTTCATATATTTAAGTGCTCTGATATTGACTATATATACATAAACTTTCTAATTTTTTTAAGCTTCACTATTTTTATTGCATTATTTCTTTTAAAATTTCTGAACATGTGTAAGGAGAATAATTGCTTAAAGCTGTGCTTATCCAATATGATAGACATTATCTCTAGGTAGCTATTTAAATTTGAATTAAATAAAGTTCACAACTCAGTTCTTTAGTTTCACCAACCCAATTTCAACTGCTCAATAACCATTTATATCTAGCAACTACCATGTGGACCAGCATAGATAAAGAATGCTTCTGTCATTGCAAAATGTTCTGTTGGACAGTGCTGGCTTGGAGTATGGCAAAACTATCATATGTTAAAATGTTACTTGTAAAACATTGATGTATTTTTTTTTACAATTTGATAGTTCACCATAAATTTTGTGGAGATTAAATGAGATTGTTTGATTTTATGTTAGAAATAGTAACCATTTTCAATTTTAATCCATTTTAAAAATAGCACCAGAACTCTCTGAGTAGAGTTGTTGAAGAATTAAAAAATTAGAAACATCAGGATCCAGGAAGAAAAAATGGTTGTCAGGCACATAATAAGAAGAAGCCACTTAAAAAATCTCTCATGTGATAATAATGGTTTTTAAACTACTTGGATTTTTTTCTATTCCTTCATTCATCTCTTCATTAATTCTACAACTATTTCCTGAGTCCCTGTGTCAGTCATTCTTATAAATTCTTAGGACTCTGGACATAAACAAAGCAAAAATAATATGTATAGAATGTAGTATAGTAATAAGTGCTAAAGAAAAAAGAAAAAATGTAGGGAAGGGAATGGGTATTTGGGATTGAGGGGAATTCCTATTACATTCTTTGGGGATCTGAAGAAGAACCTACTGTACCTTTGGCATTGATTCAATGTTAGACTCTGTGTTAGAGTCAAGAGTACTCTTCTTGTATGAATTATGCTAGAGTTTGGAGTCACAGTAAAAGAAAAAGCTTTGTACTATCCTTAGGAATATTGAGGGAAGGTTAGGAAAGAAATAAAATAAATGGGAAGATAACCCATTACCACATATATGCTATGTGACATATTAGAAAAATGTGCATGTAATAATCCACTAGGTAGAAGTTTTTTCCTGAAGGTATATTAAGGTTCATTAATGTTTTCAAAATAATAACTGATTTCTTTACTCTAAATTAATTTCTAATGGAAAATAAGTAATATTAAGTAAAGAATCATAAAAAATATGTTAGCTAAAGTTTGTCTCAGTCTGGACAATATATAAACTTTTAAATACTTCACATTTTTTGAAGTTAAACTGCCTTGCCTTTCAGTGGGAAAAGGTGACATTTGATAAAGCTAATGAACAGAGAATCTAAGATGTAATAAATGAACAAAATTTAAGTATGTCTCCTTTGTCCAGTATCTCCTAATAAATAAATGTCATAAAACATAGAAATTTTGAGAAGCAAAAACGATGGCAGCATGAGAAGTGAGGTAGAAACCTTATCTCAAAACCACATATAACATGAAAATACAGCAAATACAACTAATCCTGAAAAAGTAACACAAAAACTACAGAACAGATTGCCGACATCTGTGGAAAAGAGAAGACCTCAAAGAAAAGGGTGAAGCAGCAAAGCCATGATCTGGCAGGACCCAAGCCCTCACCCAACCCCTACCCATAGGTGGGAGGAGGAGAAATGGAGCAGGGAAGGAGTAGAAGCCCAGGACTGCGAAACACCCAGCCCTGGAGTTCTGCTCTGGGAGCACGACACCACATTACATGGTGCTCTGGAGATTAGTGGAATTATAAAGCAAACACAGGCAAAATACCAGAGAGACTGAGATTCCAGTCACTTGTGGGGAACATGTAGCCACAACGAGCTGCTCTGGGAGAACATAAAGGATGGCACTTTGAAAGACTTTCCAAAAGCAAGAGGGGTGCTAAAGGGGCAAGGATTACACAGAGCTTGCTGATGAGGAGAAAGGACAGGTAGACAAAGTCATCCTGGCACACGCATCCCAGAAGGTTGAGAACTTTCAGGCACTTCAGATGCTCAATCCCTCTAGCTGGCAATGCAGTGAGAAGTCCCCCTACTGTGATATGCAACCTGACATTCCTTCTTCCCAGAAGGTACTGGTCTGCGTACCTGCTACCCTCACCATCACTTCAGGCCAGCCACAGGGCGGCCCCACCTATGGCAGCTAAAGGGATGAAACACAGAGGCTGCTCCTTGTGCACCCGGCCTGCTGGCCCTGGTAGGGGAGGCAGGCAGTGCAGCCAGGAAGCAGGAAAGACCTCTTTCCTCCCAGCTGGCACCAGTGCCACTCAACTGACCCCTGCCATGGCTCCATATGCTGGGAAGCTCCAGAGTGTAGAGCTTTGGGGCAATAGAGGGAGGCACAAACACAAAGTTTTTATCCCATAGGAATCATTAGAAAGATGAAATGGCAAAAAAATTTCTACAAACAAAAATACAGCAGAAGACACCAAAGAGGGCTAAGTGAAACTGAAGTCACCAATGTTCTTCATAAAGATTTCAAAATAAAAATCATAAACATGCTTACAAAGCTACAGAAAAATATTCAAGATCTCAGGGAGAAGTTCAAGAAAGAGATAGAAACTTTGAAATACACAGTGTCTGAATGAAACATACAATGTAAGGATTTAAAAGTAGATTATACGAGGTAGAGGAAATGGTAAATGAAATAGAAATTAGAAAACAGGAAAACAAAGAAGCTGAGGCAGAAAGAGAAAAAAGGATCACTAGTAATGAAAGAATAATAAGAGAACTGTGTGACCAATCCAAATGTAACATTTGCATTATAAGGGTACCAGAAGAAAAAGAGAGAAAAAGGGTAAGTTTCTCTGAGGAAATAATTTCTGAAAATTTCCACAATCTGGGGAAGGAAATAGTCTCTCAGGTAATGGAAGCACAGAGATCTCCCAACACAAGAAACCCAAGGAGGACAACACCAAGACATATAATAATTAAAATGACAAAGATAAAGGACAAAGACAGAGTATTAAAAGCAGTCAGAGAGAGAAAAAAGAGCATGTAAAAAGGAAAACCCATCAGGGTATCATCTGACTTCTCAGCAGAAACCTTACAGGCCAAAGGGAGTGGCATGATATATTCAGTGCAATGAAGCAGAAGGGCCTCCAATGAAGAATACTCTACCTGGCAAGACTATCATTTAAATTTGAAGCAGGGATTAACAATTTCTAGGTAAGCAAAAGCTGAAAGAATTTACCACCCACAAACCATCTCTACAGTGTATTTTAAAGGGAACTACAATAGATAAAGTGCTCCTAAGGCTAAATAACCATTACCAGAGAAAATAAAATTACAGCAAAGGAAGTAAACCAATTACTTACTAAGCAAATGTAAAATTAAATAAACTACTCACAAAGTCTGTCAAGGGATACACAAAGAGTACACAATATGACACCTAAAGTGTAAAGAGTAGAGGAGGAAAAAAAAGATGGAAGAAAAATCCCCTTCAGATTGTGTTTGAAATAGCAAAATAAGCAAGTTAAGTTAGAATGTTACATAGTAAAAAAGCTACCCTTGGAACCTTTGGTAACCTATGGCAATAAGTGCATATCTAATGATAATCACCCTAAACATAAGTGGACTGAATGTACCAATCCAAAGACATAGAGTTACAGAATGGATTAAAAAACAAGACACATATATATGCTGCCTACAAGAGACTCACTTCAAACCCAAAGACATACACAGACTGAAAGTGAAGGGACAGAAATTTCATGCAAATAACAGAGAGAAAAAGCATTGAGTTGCAGTACTTGTATTAGGCAAAATAGACTTCAAAACAAAGACAGTAATAAC
This sequence comes from Manis pentadactyla, assembly GCF_030020395.1. Taxonomy (NCBI): domain Eukaryota; kingdom Metazoa; phylum Chordata; class Mammalia; order Pholidota; family Manidae; genus Manis; species Manis pentadactyla. The sequence continues at coordinate 63,467,756 of NC_080025.1, read as the reverse complement.
AAAGAAGGACATTACATAATGATAAAGGGGTCAGTCCAACAAGAGGATATAACCATTAAAAATATCTATACACCCAATATAAGATTACCTAAATATGTGAAACAAATACTAACAGAATTAAACATGGAAACAGGATGCAATGCACTCATTTTATGAGACTTCAAAGATGGTACTATATTCGAAAATCCAACAATACACCACATCAACAAAAAGAAGGACAACATTCACATGATCATCTCAACAAATGCTGAAAGAACATTCAACAAACCTTAACAACCATTCATGATAAAAACTCAACAAAATGTATATAGAGGACAAGTACCTCAACATAACAAAGGCCATATTTGACAAACCCACAGCCAACATACTTAACAGTGAAAAGCAGCTGAAAGCTTTTCCTTTAAGATCAGGAACAAGACATGGATGCCCACTCTCCCCACTTTTGTTCAACATAGCTCTGGAGGTCCTAGCCACAGCAATCAGACAACACAAAGAAATAAATGGCATCCACTTTGGTAAGGGAGAAGTTAAACTGTCACTGCTTGCAGATGACATGGTATTGTACATAAAAACCCTAAAGAATCCACCTCAAAACTACTAGAACTAATAACTGAATTCAAAGTTGCAGGATACAAAATCAATACACAGAAATCTATTGCATTCCTATATACTAACACTAAACTAGCAGAAAGAGAAATCAGGAAAACAATTCCATTTACAACTGCAACAAAAATAATAAAATACCTAGGAATAAACCTAACCAAGGTGGTGAAAGACCTACACCCTGAAAACTGCAAGACACTCATGAGAGAAATTAAGGAAGACACCAATAAATGGAAATACATTCCATGCTCAGGTATAGGAAAAATTAATATTTTCAAAATGGCCATCCTGCCTAAAGCAATCTATAGATTCAATGCAATCCCTATCAAAACACCAACAGCATTCTTCAACAAAGTAGTACAAATAGTTCTAAATTCATATGGAACCACAAGAGACCCCAAATAGTCAAAGCAATCCTGAGAATGAAGAACAAAGCTGTAGGTATTAGTCTCCCCAGCTTCAAGCTCTACTACAAAGCCACAGTAATCAAGACAATTTGGTACTGGCACAAGAACAGACCCATAGACAAATTGAACAAAATAGAGAGCCCAGATACAAACCCTCACATGCATGACCAATTAATATACAATAAAGGACCCATTAATTTACAATGGAGAAATGACAGCCTCTTCAACAGCTGGTGTTGGCAAAACTGGACAGCTACATGAAAGAGAATAAAACTGGATTATTGTCTAACCCCATACACAAAAGTAAACTCTAAATGGATCAAAGACTTGAACATAAGTCATGAAACCATAAAACTCTTAGAAGAAAACATAAGCAAAAATCTCTTGAATATAAACATGAGCATTTTTTCCTGAATGCATCTTCTTGGGCAAGGGAAACAAAAGCAAAAGTGAGCAAATGGGTCTATATCAAACTGAAAAGCTGCTGTACAGCAAAGAACACCATCAGTAGAACAAAAAGGCATCATACAGTATGGGAGAATACATTTATAAATGATGTATCTGATAAGGGGTAAACATCCAAAATATATAAAGAGTTCACATGCCTCAGCACCCAAAAAGCAAATAACCTGATTAAAAAATGGGCAGAGAATCTGAGCAGACTCTTCTCCAAAGAAGAAATTAAGATGGCCAACAGAAACATGAAAATATGCTTCACATTGCTAATTATCAGAGAAATGCAAATTAAAATCGCAATGAGATATCTCCTCACACCAGTTAGGATGGCCAACTTCCAAAAAACAAGGAACAACAAATGCAGGCAAGGTTGTGGAGAAAGGGGAACCCTTCTACACGACTGGTGGGAATGTAAATTACTTCAACCATTGTGAAAGCAATATGGAGGTTCCTCAAAAACTAAAAATAGAAATATCATTTGACCCAGTAATTCCACTTACAGGAATTTATTCAAAGGAAACAAGATCCCTGATTCAAAAGACATATGCACCCCTATGTTTATTGTAGCACTATTTGTGATAGCCAGGATATGGAAACAACTTAAGTGTCCATCAGTAGATGGATAGAAAAGTGGTGGTACATATATACAATGAAATATTATTCAGCCATAAGAAATAAACAAATCCTACCATTTGCAACAATGTGGATGGAGCTGGAGGATATTATGCTCAGTGAAATAAGCCAGGCGGAGAAAGACAAGTGCCAAATGATTTCCCTCATTTGTGGAGTGTAACAACGAAGCAAAACTAAAGGAACGAAACAACAGCAGACTTACAGAACCCAAGAAGGGAATAGCCGTTACCAAAGGGAAAGGTCTGGGCAGGGTGGGTGGGGAGGGAGGACGAAGAGGATTAAGGGGCATTATAATTCACAATCACAATATAGGTAGGTCACAGGGAAGGCAGTATAGCACAGAGAAGACAAGTAATGTCTCCACAGCATGTTACTATGCTGATGGACAGTGACTGCAATGGGGTGCACGGGGGAGACTTCATAATATGAGTAAATGTTGAAACCACAATGTTGCTCATGTGAAACCTTTATTAGATCGTATATCAATGATACCTTATTAAAAAAACGTATGAAAAGAAAAACCATGGAAACACTTTATAGTAAATCAACATACTGACAGGATTTATTATTTTTATAAGTTTTTTAGAAAATATGTAATTTAATTATTATTCTCTGATTATTTTTAATAACTCCCATTATAAAGTATGATATTAAGAAATACATATTTTTGAGTTTTAGTTTTCTAAACTGAATATAAACAATATTAAAATTGAAACATTTCATTTGTCATGTACTTCATGATGGATGCCTTAGAAAGATTTGCCTGGCGAGAGATAAACATATCTATTAGTTATCTCCAATTAACCATGTGACAAATAAAAAGCAGATATATGATTGATTACTAAAAAGCTGTGAGTAATTGGGTAATATGGCAAAAGTAATGTTATATGTTCATAGAATATAATTTGGGTACATGATTTTGTTGGTATAAATTGATTATAAAGCAGTTAAAGTTAATATGACTTTTAGGTAAGGATATAAATGTAAGGAGTTTTGAAGATAGCAATCATTTGAAAATAAACCATTCCTATCATTTTTTATAAGACTATAAACGAATGTCTTACTCTACTATATTTAGAGACCATTACTTGTTTTGTATGAGACATAAACAAAAACTGATATGTATTTGAAGCTTGTGTTGTAATTAAGTAAAGTTTTCATTGTAAAGTAATTCAGCCTAGTTTTAGTCATCTGTAACATCAGATAATTTTACTGTTATTTCTACAGTCCATTAGTTGAAAATTGATTCAATTTATGTTAACAGATGAGCGATTAAATAATTTCTTGGGAAATTTTAATTATTACTGTGGCTGTTTTCTAGATATAAATAAAAAGATCTTAACCACACACAAATTGAATTAAGAAACAACTTTTTGAAAAGCCAGAATATGTAGTGGGAACAAAAAGATCTTTCCGTTCCATTTAACATTTTCACATTTAGTTCTTCTTACTCCTAAATCACATATCAGCACTGGAGCAAGTAAAGGGACTTGAGGTATCATCATTTTTATACTTATAATGCTGAGGTAGGCCTTTACACATACTGTTTGCTCAACCTACAGTGTTATCCTTAACATTAATGTGTTTTCTCCCTCACTTGACTCATGCCCTTACTAAAATGCCATTTTTGAAAAGAGAACTTTCCTGACCACCTCTATTCCCTCATCCTGGTTCATTTTTGCTTATAACACTTATTATTAATAAGTTTTACTCCATGTAACATAGGATTTCATTATGTTTAAAGTATGCTTCCAGGGCCTGCAGAAGGCCAGGAAATAAAAAAATGCTTGTCAAATATCTGAGAATGCACATATAATTAAATGATTTATATTCAATGAGCTCTATATTTTACAATCAGATATTTTTTCATAGATACAACTGATCCGATTGAGTTCAGTTTCCAAACAAATGGAAATCACAACCAAAAGCAGATGACTACAAAACTTAATACAAGGCATAGTACTATCCCCATAGAAATAACCAAAATCATAGAAAATGGAAAAGGAGAAAGGATAGGTTGGAAAGAGAAACAATATTTGAATGGAAGGACATTATTTAAAAATTACATATTTATGTATATACATGATACACATCTTAAGAATTATTAGTAAAATGGAATAATAAGTACATAGATGGACAGTTATATGTGTGCCAAATGAACAGAACAGCCAATGAAATCAAGAATTTTTTTTAGAGTGTTACAATCTTTCATAGAGAAACTGAAATTGGACTGGCCTGGGAGAAAAGTAAGATTCAAATGGATGGAAAGGAAACAGAAGGTTATCAGAGTTGGAATAAGGTAAAGAGATAAGGATTTCAAAGCTACCTGAAATAGTATTTTTTTTTCTATTTTGAGTTATTTCTTAATATCTAAATTGATTCCCCAGAGTAATGTAGTAAGCGAACTGTGTCCTTAATGGATCAACACCAGGGTCAACTGAATTGCCTACTATTGGATAAAGTAGAAAATACTTGAGTGATTCAACTTGTACAAAGTCTTCTCTTGACTTTATCTTTTAAAGAGACATTTAAAACTGAATGTAACTAGCAAAAGAAATAGTTTGTTTTTGGAAAATTCACCAATTCCCCTAACATAAAGCTATCATTTTATTATTAAGCAGGGCTGCATAGCAATGTATAAATGTGGAGATTACCTTCTGCTGGCAAAATTCCAAGGATAGGTTTCCTTATCTCTCAGTTTAAAGGTACTGCATTGAGAAACAACTCTATTATTATAAGCATACAAATTGTCCATTTCAGAAGAGAAAGTCAATTAAATAAGTGCAGTCAAACATTCAGAAATTTGGCCTCTTTAGTGCTCCTGCTCTTCCCCATGCTGGAGTTTTGCCACAGCATATACTGCTTCCCCTTCCCCAAACTAGGCTTTATTCTCTTTTCTTTCTCCTTTGGTATGGGTTTTCTTCAGCAACACAGAGGCAAAATTGTTTCTTCTCTACCCCCTCAGTTAAGGCTATTACTCCATCTCAGAACCTGTCTTTGCTTGGTTTGGGTATCAGAGTAAATCTTGTCTGTTCTATTTTTCTGGAAGATTTTGTATAGAATTAGTATAATTTCTTCCTTAAATGTTTTGGAGAATTCACCAATGACGTCATCTAAGCCTAAAGTTGTTTTTGTGGGAAGGTTTGAAAGTACAAATGTAGTGTCCTTAATAGTTGCATGGATTACTCAGATTATCTATTTCTTCATGATTGAACTTTGATAGTTTTTGGTTTTCAGGGAATCTGTCCATTTCATTTAAATTATTGAATTTATTGCCATACATTTTTCATAATCTCTTATTATTTTTTAAATATCTATAGAATCTTTATCAGTGCCACTGCTTACATTCCCTTTTGATATCTTTTTGACCCACAAATGATTTTAAAACTTTTTATTAAGTTTTAAATTTATAATATAAATACAAATAATATAAATATAAATGTTTATATTTGAGGGTATTCCAGGTACATCTCTTAAATATCTTATGCTCTATAATAATAAAGCAGATCCTACACACATATATACACGATTTTTTCCCAAGCTGTTTATTTATTTAAGGACTTGGGTTAATCATTGTGGTGCATGTTCCACAATCTCTGTTTGATTTATTACTCTTTCCAGATACTATTCGACATGTTTCTCTTTCCTTTGTATTTCCTTAATTGAATCTAGAAGTTTGTAGATTCAGCCTCAAATTTTGGGAAGAACAGTTTGCAGGTGGTTTATCTTTCTTTAATATTACATCATGTGCGCACATGGTCCGGTTTTTCTAAAATAGATTGGAGTTTTCAGTTGCTGTTAGTCAAGCCATCCATTATTAAGACTAGCAACATTTCATGTGATTTTTATGACATCTAGTAAGGACTGTTATCTAGATGCATTATTTCATTTGGGCTTATAAAATGATAATTTTATAGTTCTATCATTCTTTTTGCTTTATTAGTTGGATTTCTTCTACAAAGGACATTACACTTGTCAAATATTTGGCTACCCTGAAACATTTATATTACAAAGTATCTTCTTTCCATTTATTTGCTGATTTGAAGAAGAATAAGTTATTTCACTACTCTCTACAAAGGTAGACTAACTATACAACCTAGCCTCCAAAGTGAAACACTTGTGAGTGAAACAGGGTGTTATTAATAATTACTCTAAGACTGTAGTCACTGGGGATGCTTTTGGCAATCCTGTCCAAAGGTGCTCCATGAGTATTTTTTAAAATTCATGGATTTCTATGTATTTTTTATTACACTTCAGTGTGATCACTCCAATTGTTTCATCTTTGGCCATGGAGAACCTCTTTCAACTAGGCACCTGTGTCCTTTGAGATGGTCTCAATAATCTTTGATAGATTCCTGCTATCTCAGACAACAGAATACTTGATGCCCACCCTACATAGTTCCTTCTCCTAGGTCTGGAAACACTAATTTTTCAGAAAAGGCTTGTTTCTCTCAGTGAGTAATGGTATTTAAATACTAAAATATTGGTTCTAGAGTGTGACTGCTCTGTGTTGTAATTGCTTTTATGCCAGTTCAACAGAGCTAGGAAAGGTGCATTTTTTAAAAAGGAAGATTAATAATAAATGTATGATATCACTTAAGTCAAAAGAAATATTACAGGGATTTTATTTAACTATTTTATATTTGCTTTTTGTTTTCTTTTATTCTGAAAATACTGATTACACCATTGCTTTGTATATTACCTGAATTGCCTACTGTGATTTATATTCACTCAACACAAATATTTTTACTAACAATGATTATCTAAATCAGGTTGAAATTTCTTTAGTGCTGTTTTTAATCCTTAAAGCATAAACCAGTTAAAATAACTGTGTTTTAAAATCACATTAAATAATTCTTGTCTGAGTGTTTATGTTACCAAACTGATATATGGCTTGAGTATATTTATTTTTTCTTTTGTATTTATTTTGTAATTTATGTAAAACATTTAAAGTTCCAAATTCAAAACTATAAAACAATATACTTTGAGTTGTAGCTTCATCACTTATTGTGTTCCTACTTTTGCTAGCCTCCCAAAAGGTTACATTAATGAAACTAAAGTAATGCTGCAATATTGAAACTAGTTTTAACATATTTATTGACATATATCAACACAGAAAGGTATAGTTTTAATATGCAATGACTATCTTAGTGCACCTGATGTCATTCAAACTGTAAGCAACTTTTTTCCTGCCTCTGTTCCTTATTTATGTATATGCTATGCTACTTCACATAAACTGGTCACTTTCAGGTGTCTGTTTTGATATGCTAGTTTCAGGGAAATCTCTGTAAACTTTTCCAGAAGCCAGTCATTAAATGTAGATTATTTTATCACAGTTCTTTGTACAACAGATGAATTCATTAAGCATATTTTTCTTATCTTTTGTTATGTCCTATTCTGACCCTAATGCTGTTGTGTAGATTTGTAGAAGGCAGAAACTACTCGATATATGACTCTCCTGTGAGAGTGGGTGAATTCATCTCTTTGTGAGAGATGCTGGAAATGCCATTTTTAGAGCTGTTTCATGTGAAGGGTCATATGATCTAAAAAAAATAATGTGTCTTAAGACACCCTCATCCTGAAAGGTTCTGCTGCATAATTCAGAGTGGCTACAAATGTCTTTAATGAAACTCTGGAAGCCTGGGGAAGTGTCTGTCCCTGTAGCATTGCTTAACTTAGTAGCTAAACCTTCACTTCATAATATGATTTCTCCAGTTCATTTTAGATGATGGCATAGAAAATAATGTATCTCCATTCATATACAGAAATAAAATACCCTAGAAAAGATAGTAAATTTCAGTTTAAGAAATACTGTTAATTTTATTTAACACATTATACTCAAAATTATTTGACCTCAGAATTTTTTACTTTCCTGTATCACATATTAACATGTAGAAGAATTAGTATTCTACAGAACACATCTAGGTTTTATAAAGGTGGGGTTAAATAAGGCTCAAAAGGTACATTTGTGGTAAACCTTTTAGGGCTTTTTAAATGGACCATCTCCCAAACTTTTTTATATAAGAACTACTTTTCTACCTGGCACAAACTGTGAAATATTGCTTGAGAGGTGTAATCCTTTTTAATTTTCACAATTTATTTCCCTCTTTCTTAACTCAGAGAAGGTCATACAATTTCTACATCATAAAATATAGAGAAATATTATTTTATTACTATTCTCATTAATAATACATTTAACATTTTAATTGAGGTATGATATCCATATAGAATTCTGCCTATGTCATAAGTATAAAGTTTGATGAATTTTAATGAACAGAGCTTACCCATGTAACAAGCATCTAGCTCAATAAAGAGAATATTATACCTACCGGGTAAAGGAAGGTAGAATAGAATACAGTCTTCCTCAGGCCTTCCAGGACCACCTCATTTTCTTTAAAAAAATAGTCAGCAATGAGTGAGGTCAGTAAGAAATACTGCCAAGTTGCCCTACACACACGCACTTACTCTAGGTTGCAGAAATTGGAGTAGAGATTTTGCCTCTACTCCAATTGTAGATCTGTAGTGTCCTAACCCCAAAGCTTTAGATCTAAGAAATTGACCAGCAAAACATGTTAGTATCTTGAGCTCTCTGTAATTGTCTTCTCTGTTTGCATGCCATTTAAAATTCGTTTTGGCAAAGCTTAATGAAGTACTGCCAGTTGTAACTATCTTAACTCACTGCCTATGATAGCTATAAAAAGTTGATGCCTGTTATGTTCCCATTATGCTTAGATTTCAAACTGCATAATCCCTAAAGCCCACCTCAACACTGTGAAGTAGATATTATTAGTCCTGTTTTATTAATGAGCAAAATCAACTAAGAGACTAAGTACCTTGTCCTAGATTAATACTGATACTAAACTGAGAAAACAAGGTTTAACTCTCAGTACATCTGGCTCAAAAAAATCAATCTTTTTGCATTTCAATATGCATCTTATAATTTATTTAGGTTTTGTATTCCTGAGAGCAACTCTGAAATACAGATTGTTTCACTTCAGAGATGTGCAATCACTGAGAGCTGGGGTTTGAACCCCGGTCTGAAGACTGTGGACACTTACTCTTTAAACTAACCCAATAGAATGTATGTATATAGTTTTTCATTTTAAATTCAACTTTATAAAACCTCTTTCTACTAAGAAGTTCAAAGACTTACTACATCAAAGAAAAGGAAACATACTGCTGAACTTTTAATAGAAAATGAAAACTCATGGTTTGAAATGGGGAGAGAGCACTCAGGTTTCTGGTTTTCAGGTGCAGCCTAGAAATGGTTTCCTAGACAAGGAAACTGAAGATTAGGTCTGGATTTCCATCACTCACATTTGTTTATATGATGGACAGCATTAATTTCTATGCTGCACTTGAGGGACGATGTTCATTTTTTTCAGATATTAAAATGTACTGAGATTAAGATAGAGTGTCAGTACATGAAAATCATTAAACATAAAATTACATCAGTTAGCATTATGTACCCAAAGATAGATATATTTTATGTTATCTTAAATATATTATATTATATATTATATTAAAACAGAAATTTAAAACACCTTTATGGGCAATGAGAGAGATATTATAAAGTATATCATGCTTGGTTGAACTGGTTCACTCTCCATTTTCTCCTGCTGCTTTGGGGAAGTGGTGTTCTATTTTCTTAATTGATTTTATACTTAATAAAATTAACATGCCATAAAAGCAAAAAACCTGGAGTCACTGATTTTGGATATTACAAAGTAATGTATAATTTATATATAAATACATATTTATATGTAGTATATATTATTTACATATATATTTGTGTTTTCTATATATATATATATATACACACACACACACACATGCAGAGTAAGAAATGATCTTTCTTTAAGACGATTGTTATAGTATTTATTGGTAGACTTTCTAAAAAGGGAAGTTAAAATACAGCTTAAATTATAATGAGAGAACTGTTTTATGTTTTGTTTAGCAGTGGTGTCATAGGTTTCCCAATATTATCAGCCTCTTTGAGGTATTTTTATACATCAGAAACTATCCATCTAAAGTGTACAATTTAATTAATTGTGATGGATGTATACAATGTAAAACCACTACCTGAAACAAGAGTCCACAAACTTGTCATCATCTCCAAAGATTGCTTAAGCCCTTTTAAAGTCCACCTCTCCCTCTACACCCTACCTTAGGCAATCAGATATGAATTTGGTCACTATAGATTAGTTTGTATTTTCTAGATATTTATAAATGGAATCAAATGGTATGAATTCTTGCAACAGGTTCCTCTCCACACAATGAGTTGCAGATTTATACATATTACTGTGTGCATCAATTAATTTTTATTTTTGAGCACTATTCGATTGTGAAGATACATCACATTTTGTTTATCCATGCATCTGCTGATGGATGTTGGAGTTCTTGAAGTTTTTGGTTATCTTGCATAAAATTGCTATGAATATTTGCATGTAAGTCCTATGTGTGGATATGTATTATCAATTCTCTTGAGTAAATACCTAGAATAGTTGGGTTATTTGATAGCTGTATGTTGAACTTTTTAAAAAAATAAATTGCCAGTTTTCCAGAATGGTTGTACCATTTTACATTCCCATCAGCAGTGCATGAGAGTTTCAGTTGCTCCACATCCTCACAAACACCTGGTATCTCTAGCCTGTTAACTAATGATGTTGACCTATTTTAATGTGCTTATATGCCATGTTTATACCTTTTTTGTGGGGTATATATTCAAATATTTTGGTTTTTAATTATATTTAACCTCAAAATTGTACATTTTATTTGTCTTCTGTTATTGGTTTGTAAAAATTCTTTTATATTTTGCTTACAAATCCTTTCTCAGAAAGTTGTAGTGTCAATACTTTCTCCTGCTCTATTGCTTGCCTTTTCATTTTTTAATAGTGCATGTTAAAGATCAAAAAACATCATTTTGATGAAGTTCAATTGATAATTATTTTTATTTATTTCTGCTTTTTATATTCTATCTAAAATGATTTTTGCCTACTCCAATTTCATGAAAATTACTGCTTCTAGTGTTGTTATGCTTTTAATTTTCACATATAAGAATATGTTGCTTTTCAAGTTATGGTGTATGGTGTAGGTAAGGATTGATATTTCATAGAGATATACACTTGTTCCAGCACCACTTGTCTATTTTCACTCACTAAATGGCTGTGGGTGAAACTGCAGTATTTCCAGAATCTCTCGCCTTGCCTTAGTGCATCTCCATATCAATAGGTGTCTCCAAGGGCTGGAGACAAGTAGTCCATCTACGTAGCAATAGGGGATTACAAGGGGAAGTGAGTTGCAAGAGGCAGAGGGGAGCAGAAGTGGACAGCTTATAAGAAGTAAACGAGTTTCTCACACTTTATTTCTCCCTTAGGGTGATTTTGGTCAAATGTATTTTGCCTCGGGATTCCCTACCCCGGAGTTACAATGGCCTTGGAAATTTTGTCAAAAATCAGGTGATCATGTATATATGTTGGTCAATTTCTGTACTATCCATTCTGTTTCATTGATCTTTGTCTATTCTTTTAATGTAACACTGTCTTGATTACTGGACTTTATAGTGGATCTTTAAATAAAGTAGTATGAATCCTCCACATCTGTTCTTTTTCAAAAATTGCTTTGGCTATTTTAAGTCATTTTTATTTCCATATAAATGTTAGAATCAACTCATTAGTTTCTAAAATGCCAGCTGGGATTTGATTGGTATTCCTTTGAAAAAAAATAGCTTTAACAATATTGCATTTTCCAATCAATGACTATGGTATGTGTTTCCATTTACTTAATTTTTTCTTTGATACTCTTAGCCCAGTTTTATAATAGTCAGTGTAGAAGTCTGGCACATATTTTATTAATTTATTACCTTAAGTTATTTATCTAATTTCAGGTAATACATTAATGTGTTTTGAAACTATTGTAAAGGAATTTAAAAAGTCATGTTTCAATTATTGATGTCTAATATATAAAATCCAATTGATTTGTACACACTCTTCTAGAATGTTCTGACCTGCTAAATCCACTTAATTCTACTTATTTTGCATACTTCTTAGGATTTTCTATATAAACTATCATGATGTCAGCAAACAGAGACAACTTTATCTCCATCTCTCCAATCCCTGTGCCTTTAGTGCCTATTTTCATGCTTTATATCAATTACTAGGTCTTCTACTGCAATCTTAAATAGAAGTGGTAGGAGTAGGCATCTTTGCTTTTTTTCTGATAGTACAGGGAAAGCATTAGATATTTAGCTATTAAATATGATATTAGCTATAGGTTTTCATAGATGCTTTCTATCAGACTGAGCAAGTCCCCTTTTATTCCTACTTTACCGAAAATTTTTATAATGAATGGATGTTGAATGTTATCAAGTGCTTTTCTGCATCTAATGACATGATCATGTGATTTTCACCTTTTATTTTAATAAAAATATTTTATCATCATGAAATAACCTTCTTTATCTTTGGTAGTAAGTTCTCTCTTGAGAATTTTTTTCCTGATTTTATTATATCTACTATTATATATACTCTTGAAATTATATATCTTTTTCCATCATTATTTTCAAATTACCTCTGTATTATTGAAAGTCTTTTTTTGATACCATATATCTGGATGTTTGCTTTTTAATCAGTTCTGATGATATGTACCATATGTATGGAGTGCTTGGTCCATTAATATTTAATGTAATACTGATAATGGCTTGATTTTGTTGTACCATTTTACTACTTGCTTTCTTTTGTCTGTTCTATTTTTGTGTTGCTCTGTTTCCTATAATTTCTTTAAATAGTTCTTCCGATTATTTGAGTAGTTTCTTTATATTGGCTTTATACAGATAGAAGTTATTCAAACACTAAATACAAATATGTATTGGCTTCATATAAATAATTGCATTTTTAATGGTTTCTCTAAAGATATATGTCCTTAATTTCTCACAGTCTAGAGTTAATATTGTACACATTCATGTAAAGTATAGAGAACTTGCAATCATCTAGGTCTGTTTACTTCCCTTGATATCCTTTATGCTAGAATTTTCATAGGTATTACATCAACATTCATTATCTGAAAGAAAATATAATAATTTTGGCCAGAAAATATCATATACTTCAATGTAATTAAGACTAAAGAATATATATATATATATCCATATATCCATATATTAATCACTTTTTATGGTATGCATTACCTCCTGTTCGGGTTTCTCTCTGTAACCATTAACTTTCACCTTGATGAACTTCCTTTAGCACTCCTTGCAGGGTATATTTTCACATGACACCACTTCTTAGTTTCCTTTTTTCTGAAAATTCCTGTACTGTGCCTTCTTTCTTTTAGAATATTGCCACAACCTATGAAATTCTGGGTTGCTAGTTTTAATTTTTCTTCATTACTTTAATGATGTTATTCCACTGCCTTCTATCTTCATAGTTTCTGAAGAGAAGACCACAATCATTTGAATTGTTTTTCCCTATATACAATGTGCCATTCTTCTCTAGTTTCTTTCAATATTTTCCTTGTATCTTTGGATTTCTGCTGTTGTAATGTACTCATTGCATTTGTTCTGGTTTTATTTTGCTTAATTTTATTTATTTATGTTTCATACTTAAGTTAATGCATTTCACCAAATTTGGAAAATTCGGCCATTATTTTTTCAAATAGTTTTGCTGCCACATACCTTTTCTTTTTGGACTCCAGTTACATGTATATTAGGCCATTTGATATTATCTATTACTTTCTGAGACTCTGCTTGTTTCATTTTGTTTTGTTTCAAATATATTTTTCTCTTTGACCCTCAACTAGGACTATTTCCACTGAGCAATTTTGAAGTCAATGTGCTCTTTCATCTATCAGGTCCATTATTTTATTAATCTCATCCAGTCTGTTTTTTATTGCAAACATTTATTTCTAATTTCTATAGCTTTTGTTTTCTATTTAGTATTTTCATTTAGCATTTTATATTTCTATCTTATATTTTATAGTTCTCTGCTGAGATTTTCTATTCTCCCTTTTGTTTCAAGTGTATTTTCCTTTGTCTCATTGATTATCACTATAAGAGCTGTTTTAAAGTTGTCTGACAACCTAACATCAGGGACATCTTGATACTGACCTCTGTTTATTCTATTTTTCCTTAAGAAGGATGAATTACATTTTCTTGGTTCTTCTTAATTAAGTAATTTGAATTGTATACTGGACATTGTTAGAGTTATGTTTTGAGGATCTATGTTCTGCTATATTCCTATAAAGAGTGTTTTCTTTTAAGAAAAAATTAACTTCCTTATAATAAAATCGCAAACTTTTCCTTACCTGTTTGAGTCAACATTCAAATCTATTTCCCCTCTTTTACCCTTAGATACATATCACATCTTCCCCATGTTTGCATGGTTTAGTCGTTGCCATGGATTTGGGGAGTTCATATGCTGAACTTTGGGTTTCTGTCTGTGACTCTTTTCCACAAGTCCCTCCTCACTTTTTAGGGGTGTGACTGCCCTAGTTCTCTTCTGGTTCTATAGGCTAGAAAGGTTGTGAGTTTCTTTTAGAGTCTTAACTTCCCTGGGCCACACTGGGATGGTGGCCAGTCTTCAAACTGATATCATAAAAATGAGAAACCCATGCTGTAGCCATTTTCAAGTTTAACATCCTCTCCCCCAAAATATAGGCTTTTCTCACTTCCAGGTTTTTAAAAAGTTTCCAGATTTTTGGTTGTTATCTTTGAGATGATTCATTTTTTAGCTTGCCTTGCCATACTTGAAGAGGAACTCCTTGGGGCAGAACAATTTAATACTTTTCTCAGAAGGCAATAGTATCTCTCTTGGATAGATTCCAAACATATGTTACTGTGTAAAAAGATTATCTGGGAGATTAGGCTTTTTCAAAAACAAGTTTTCCAGAAAATAGGCATCTAAAACACAAAGAATTACATCAATGATTCAAAAGAAAAAGTAGTGAAATCTTAAAAAAAAAACAAAAATCCTACAGTAGCACTGATTTTCTTCTTTCAACTGGATATATAGCTTGTAGTTTTTCGAACTGAATTTTGTTTTGGTTGTTGCCTGTATCCTTTCCAGATGGCATAATCAAAATTGTCTGTCTTAGAGACAGACAAAGAGAGAGGCAGGCTGTCTAAACACATGGCTTTCAAGAATCTAATTTCTCATCACTGATAAATGTGCAAACAAAATTTCCTTCTCAAAGTTTTGCCCATTAATTCCTTCTAATCAATATTAATTTTTTTTATATCAGATGCACATCTAGTCCTAAGAACTGAATCCTCAAGACTGCTTCCTTTCAATTACAAATTGTATTTTATGGCTGTGAATACAGTTTTATTTTTGCAAAATAAAAATCCTCATGTACATATGTTCAGAAGTTTGATCCAGAAGATGAAATTAAAATTTTCATTTGAGAATCAAGTATAGGTAAGTTACGGATTAATTGTAGTGCTCTCCACTAACTTTTTAAATTCTATCACTTATAAAACAAACAGGAAAATCAATGTCTTTAACATATTTATATTTTTAACAATGAAAGTCTACTTGCTGGGTAATACCAATAGAGGACATAATAGTTCGTCTTGAATTAGGCGTGTAAGAATGACTGACAGATGTCATCTGCAGTTACGTAGAATGGCTGCTGACCCAGGGTTCCTTAGTCGAGCAGCATGCTATACAATAAAGTTGGTTTCCATTTGAAATAGTATGACTGTGAAAAGTTACCTTGTAACTTTCTTTCATTTACCTCATTTACTAAAATAGTTGTAATTATTAATTCACCTCAAGATTAGTTTATTTTTAGATTTAGTACTCAGATGAAATTCTAACTTCAGATAGTTATGAGGTATTTAGATAATAAATCTAGATTTCTACCTAGTCTTTTATTTAATGAGAGAAAAACCATTTCAAACACTTACATTAATAAAATATACTGCAGTGACTGAACCTCAATGTTATAAATGTTATCTGTAATATTTCACATATTCTTTGGGCTTACAACTATCTGAAGTTTTTATGTATAGGAAATGCACTAATTGTTAAATTTACTGCTTTATGTTTTTTGACAAAACATGACATCATGAATATGACATATCAAAGAATGTCATATTCCACTTCATATTTATATTGTATAGCAATGAAAGAAATATTTTATATTGGACTTACAGTCCATTTCATTTCTGACAGACATTTGAAAGGTGTTTTATGAGAGAACATAATGAAGCCTTCTGTTCTGAAATCTTCTGAGCTACTTATTATTTCAAACATTACCAATTATTATCCTATGGCATCACTCTGTGTTAAGGTTTGAGATTTAATTTAATTTTGATACTTGAGAATAAAAATATCTAAATTAATTCCTAAAAAAAATTTTCTTATATCCAAGAAATAATTTATTAAAAATATTTCCACTACCTAGACATGACTTTTATTTTTAAAAAGGATTTTAATTATCAAAATGTATCAATAGCACCAATAGCCAGAAAAAGAGAAAGGACTTTGATATTGTGTGAAAAATACAGAATTTATTTTAATTAAATGTTTTATATTTCAAGCTTACTGAGTTCAGAAATTGCAGGCAATGTTTCCACAGTCATCTATCTCTTTATTAAAATGATTTCCTTGTAATTTTTCATTCACTATTTATTTTTATAAACCTTCAATCCAAAGGTGTATACTTTCATATATAGCCTTTGCATTTTAGCCTTGGTTGTGTGTATTTTGATGTACCATATCATGTATTTTCCTTCAAACCTTTTCTTTAACAGAAGTAGAAAGTGCATTTCCTTATACTACAGTAGCATTCACCTGAATGATACTTTTGCAGCTGAATTTGCTGTTGGGTTTACAGGCTCACTAGTCTAATCAGAAATGCAGGGACTATGCCAAAGAGGAGCACCTGGCCACAGGCGAGACACTGCGTTGGCCAGCTAGTTCTATGGAATGCAAGGCAAGCACATCTCTGTGAGAAAATGCTTAGAAACTGCCAGAATCAGCTGAAAAGTAAAATATTTCAGATTTGTTGGAGGAAAACAATAAACCATCAAGATAAACAAGACATCATTAGGGTGCTTGACAGGCATTTCTTGAATAAGAAGATTTTGAGCTGTAAATACTGTGTGTTTACCTTTGCCCGTAGGATATAAATGAATTCTGTAATTTGGTAACAAAGTAAAGAATATTGCTTTACTCGCCAGCTGATTTCCTGGGGGGAAAATAATATAAAGGAGAAATATTTTGTTAAACATATTTCTTTACCAGCAACCCAGCACAATTTTCAACATTTAAATGCAAACATTGCTTTATTATTATAATATCTTGAGGTCAGTATTTGGGAAAAGGTGCTAGTAAAAAACAAGGTTTCCCTGCTTACATTCTCCTGAATAATAACCATCACTTGGAACACTTTTCCCCATAAGTTTGGTATGGTATAACAAGCAAGTGTTTGGAGATCCATTAAAATTGAGCATGCTAATTTAGTTCCCTTAACATAGTCTGGTTTGATTACCAGTGATTTAATGATGACCATGGTGTATATTACAAATAGTGAATAAATACTTTTAAAATATATTTAAAAAATAGTATCTGTTACAATATTGCCAAAAAAAGAGAAACTTTGCACAATTGAGTATTGCTACAGAATAGATCTTAATAATATACCCTAGAGACACAAAACAACGGTGAGGAGTTACTGAAAAACCACTTGAGGCAGTAGTATGGAACCACTTCTTATGATGCAACTTTTAAAATAGCATTTGAAAGTTAAACAGAAAAAAGAGATACCCTTTCAAGAAATTCTTTCTGAAGTTATGTAATTTTAGAGCTAAAAATTAGTGGATCATAGAGATCTGTGTGTGTGTATACAAATTTCTCACATTTCATGTTTATACACATAGTATATGATGAGTAGTTAAGGAATGAGAACACAAAAATATATAAGGCAGAACAAAGATTATAAACTCAATCTTCTGGCTTTCTATATACCACAATTATAGTGAGGGAAACTAAGACTTTTGTTCCTTTTTAGAGATTTAACACATGAATTTTGTATAATAATTTCAAATCAATAAAGAAAACTGTTTAGTGAAGAATATTAAGACTGGCAAAATGCATAAAAATTGAATGTAGTATTCCCTCACTCATTCCCTTCTAAAAAGGGAAGTATTTAAGTGAGATTGAAACCAGTATACAATAATGTACCTTGAGATACATTTGGAGGGTTTTGAACTTCACATTGATTACATTCATCAATTGGCATTTCTCTTGTACAATAATATAAACTTAAAAAAATAAAATATATTTCCCATTGTTCTCAGCTTTATGCACCTTTAAATATTTCAGTGTATCATGTGACAGAAATCTTAGTTTAAAAATAATTTTGTTGGTATGAATTTTTATATTAATATTAGGTAACAAAAATAATGACATTATATGTTCATATAGTAGAACAGACATCATAAAAATAGCAGTCCTTGCACTCTGGCCAGTGTTTCATCCCTAGTTCAGTGGAAAGAGATAAAACCTTGTAATTATTTCTCACTTTAGGTTCCCTTTATACATATTCTCTAATTCTTGATCTATGGAATGTCAATGTTACCTATTAACTCTTCACCATGGAAGCTGAGGACTTTGATCACTTATCTTCCACCTCTTATCATCCTTTTCTCCCAATATTTTCATAATTTGATAATTATATAATTTTATTCCTTAGTGTGTAACTCTATATAATTTACTTCCATATTTATTTCATATGCCATCAATTATCATCAAGTTCCCATCTAGATCAACTGAAGATATCTTGTTCTTACTCTTTTTACTGTTTCTTCTCATTGTGCCTACCACCTCTGCCCTCAGTATTTTAGTTTGATATGGTCAAAATGATATAAATTTTGTTCTGTTTTACTATCTAAAAGTGGAAAAAGAAAAAAACCTTTATTTATATTTTATGATTTTATAAAGTTATTAACTGCAATCCAAGTTGTATTTTAAAATAATATTTTACTTTCCAGTGTTTCAATATCATGGCTCTGGATTAATTAAAGTATAAATATAACCAACCCTAAGACCATGTCGATTATCATTTTTTCCTGTTATTATATCAGTTGTTTAAAATTGTGGCCACATTTTAGTATGTTTCATATTTGGACCATAAAATTCTTGTGTTCTGGTTGGCTTTTCCTGGCATTTCTCATTCCCCCACTTTTTTTTTTTTTTTTTTTTGATGATAAGATAATGTGCCTTCTGTGCAACCTCTTCTCAGTCTATCTAAAACCTTCTCAATGTCCCATGCACAGCATGTGTGGCAAATAGGTTATAGTGCACAGAGATTGCCTCATCCTTCTGGGCAGTGTGCCCAGGTTATCGTACCAGGATGTATAAATAGAAATATTTGTTACATGTAATGCAACATGAAGAAGGTTAAGAGGCACTTATTTAGTACTTACAGACCTATTTTTCTCCAGTGATAACACTTCTGGAGCTCCTGTTCTCCCTGCTCCAATCTGGGGTAGTACCTTTCTGGTTCTACTACAGAGATGCCTTCCTATGACTTCCTATCTCTGTCCACCTGGATTGGTGTCTCATTTCTTGGATTCCATATTTTTGGTTTTTTCTCCCTTAATTGTCCTCTTTACTTTACTGGAGCTCATTCACAAATAACGCCTAAAAAACAGTTGAGTGATAAGTCAAGTTTCTGAGTCTATGGATTCAGAAAATGTCAGTATCCTACCTTCACATTTGATTTATGATGTATGACAGTGTCCTATGTTCAAAGTCAACTTCCCCAATAACTTTGGTACCACTGTTCCATCCAGAGTGTCTGGCATCCAGACCTATTAAGGAGAAATCTGATGCCAGGGTAAATATTACACAGTTGTAGTTATGAGTTTGCATTAATTTTGTGTGTGTGCTGGCTGTTTTATTAATTTTAATTATCCCGTTTAACTCAACCAGCATTTCTAAACATTTCATTGTAGCTTGTCCATTCAATTAATTATCCAATATTTAGTTCTCACTTCTTTCAACCTTATAAATTAGGCATTGCAACTATTAGTGTAAATCAATGTTTAGTATTACCTTCTTATGTAGTATTTTCTTTGATCACCATCTTGCACCTCACACTTTAATAATCATTTTCTTTTTCTTGGAGTGTGTATTTTGAAGCTACTTTAGTGAAAGCCTAATGATGATGAACTGTCACAAATTTTTTAACTGTAAAAATGTCTCAACTCATTCTTTTTATAAAGATGGTTTTGCTGGGATACATTTTATTTCTTATATTTGTGGAAATATATTTGTTTTCATAATTTCTGGGAAATTCTCAGCCAGTATTTACTTATACACGTCCTCTCCTTGACTTTTTCCTCAAAATGAGAGCTTCAGAATAGCTTAGGAGAAGGAAGCTGTAAAAGCAAGAAAAACACAAGGCTAGTGATCAGGAAATACCAGAGTTGGGTAAGCAGTGCAGTATTTGTTCCCAAAGCAAGAATTAGAGTAGAAGTCAATTATATAGAATGACATACATGTACAGTGATCAGATAATGACCTTCCCAATACTTTGCATGCAATGCTGATGGAAGTTATTACTGTTCCTTGTTCTCAAACTGCTGATGACGCAAAATGTTTTCACAAATTTAGTGATCATATTCCATTTTTCTTGTCAGACTCTTCATATTTATTTCTCAAAATTCTCCTTAGTGTGAGATAAATACCATTTTTCTTATCCAGTTAATTAGGTTGTCAAAGCACCAAGACTTAAGGATGGGTAGCCTGAGAAAATTAAAATTCACCTTGACCAAATCTCATCCCATAATTTCCTCTCAGTTTGTTTCCTTCTGTGTAGTTCCTCACATCATGTGTTCTTTCCTTCTGTATTCTGTGTCTTCTTTCCTCCCTCCTGCTTCTTTATCTACATTTCTACATCTGCTTCCATATGGTGTCTTTCTTTCTTAATACGTTACATGTGCATATTTCCTTTCTGTGGGCACCTCTCCTTTTCCTCTGTTGTTTTGCCTGTCTTCTTACCTGTCTTATTTTGCTCCATTTTGGTCTCTTTCCCTTATCTTCCTCAAACCATCCCCTATCTAAACCCCCAAAAAATGAAACAAAATTTAAGTTATAGAACTTTTAAATATTATTGAATATCCAAAATATAATTTAAATATTACTGAGATATCAGAATAAAACAGTTGAATGTTTTATGTCTAGTAAAAAACGTTATCTATATTTAAAAGTATTGTATCATTAACAAAATATCTCACCCTCCCCACAGTAATGTTTCATTTTGATTACAAAAAATGTTTTACGTGGACAAAAACATTCCATCACTAATATATTTTGAATAGGTTTTCCTATCTACTCATTCATTCATACAGTTCTTTTCTCTAAATGAGTTTACATTTTATCAGGATATTAAAGCCTATACACAACACCAATACAGAGAGGAATACCGGAAGGTTCCTGTTTTAATTATCCCTCTTCCTTGACACTTTTTCCATTTGCCTGTCCTGGAAGCCTTACAAGAAAAATGGATCACTCCTCTCCTTCTTAGAATTCTCACAGAGTTAAATTGATATAGAGTTAGAAAATGATTGAAATAAGGTGGGAGAACAGTAGTTCACTGCCCTTGGCAGTAAATCTTAAAGTTAAAAGCCTCTGTATTATTTTCTCTCCAGTATTTCTCTTATTGGTTTCTTATTTTTCTGGGCATAATTTAACACTAATTCTTGACACTACTTTCTAGTTCACACCAGCTACATCATCCTGAGGTTTTGGTTCAGCAGTGTTCATTTTCACATCTTCATGATATTTCAAATGCCCTAAAGACTATTTGTTGCATTGGCTGAACTGAGTCAGTGCATGATTTTTTTCTCACATAAACTTGGATGTACTTTGTATCTCTCATTAAAATAAATTTTTCATATGATTTATAATTTATAAAACTATTCAGCTTACTCAAGAAAAAATATTGTCAGAGAAAACTATGCTAGTTTGGTTGTAGAAGTAAGATCATTTTACTAATTATTGCTTTCTTAAAAAATATCTGAGGCAAAAATATTCTTAGAATAAGTATACCAATTAAAGGGAGCATTTGCAAGTCAGTTTCCTTATATCAATACCTATGTATCTTCATTCATTAAAAATTGCTATGATGCTTTGTAATGGCTTGAATAGTGGCCCTCTAAAAGATATGTCTGCTCAGTACATCAGAAAGTAACCTTATTTGGGTAAGGTTTTTGGTAAATGTAATTAAAGGAAGGATCTTGAGGTGTAATCATTCTGGATTTGGGCCTTACATTCAGTGACGGATGTCCTTATAAGAGACAAGAGAGGAGAAGATGCCAAGCACTGCAGGAGGGAAGGCCATAAGAAAAAGGGGGCAGAGATCATATTAATGCATCCATAAGCCAAGGAGTGCCAGGGAGTGCTGACAGTTACCAAAAACCAGGAGAAAAGCATGGAATGCATTTTCTCTCAAGCCTACAACAGGAAGGAGCCCTTCTAACTCCTTGATTTTGAACTTCTGTCCTCCAAAACTGTGAGAAAACAAAATTCTTTTATTTTAAGCCATTGAATTTGTGGTAATATTTTTCATGGCAGCCCATTTTTTTGATTATTTATTTACTACAATATATTAATAGTAGTTCATTAATATTTTTAAAAAGTTATTTAAAAATTTTCAAAGAGTAACATTCACTTTTTTAAAAGTGAATTTTGCCAAAAACATATAGTTGTGTAATTATCTCCAGATCAAGAAACAAAATAGTTTCACCATTTGTCACTGAAATAAACATGCACAGAAATCCACTTGCTGCTCTTTTAAAGGCAAATCCTTTATTTACTTTCTATTTATAAACTTTCTGTTTACCCTTAATACTTGGTAGTTACCAATCTATTCCCCATTCCTACAATTTTCTTTTTCCAGAATGTCATGTAAATGGAATCATGCCCATGTAGCATTTTGAATTTGACTTTTTTCATTAAGAATAATGCACTTAAGATTCATCCATGATGTTGGGTGCATCATCAATTTGTTCTTTTTTTTATTACTGAGTAATACAAATGTACCACAGTTGTTTATTCATCACTCAGTTGAGGGATATTTCAGTTATTTGCAGTCTTTAGTGATTATGGATAAAAATTCTATAAATATCCATGGTTTTTTTTGTACGAATATAATTTTTATCTTATTAAATATCTAGGTCATTTGGTAGGTACATGCTTAAAAATTTATTTCTAAAACCAGTCCAGAGTATGACACTTAAGAATCACTCCTGATTACTAATGCCCAAAGCTGGTTATTATGTGAAGCCTGACTCCTTGTTCATTAACATTATGCTTGAGACAATAGTGAAAATAATAATGTTGTTCAAACACACAATTCTCTGATAATCTTATCTGATAAAAGAATGAAATTATTACAAGTTAGTTATTCTCTCAAAGCTCCTATAACTGGGGACAAGTGTCTTTTTGGCTTTTCATTGCTACATCTAGGGTATCTGTGCCTTTTTTTGTATTCCTGTACATCTATAACACTTTACTCCTCCTAATTACTATAATTTAATATTGCCCAATTTACCCAATTATTCACTTTCATATACTGAATACATTACCATCAAGTCCATACTTTTCCTGTTTGTTCCAACTTCTACTCTCAATCTGGTTGACGAAGAAATAAAAACATAGCTTTAACTTCATTATCATCAGTAATAATCTTCAACTCTCGTCCATCTTCACAATCTACTCCATAGTAATGCCCCACAATGTTACCCTAAAGTCCTGAATCACCTGAATCCCATTTTCTAACCACAGTCTTCTATAGTTCTTTCTTATCCAATTATTTATAAATTGAGTGGTTGTGCATTTCCCCAGGACTTCCAGTTTACTGGACTCTCTTTTTTCTTCTCCTTTTGCCCTGTCCTTAGGTTTACTCCCAATATATAACACTGAGGTTTTAATTCCTCTCTTACACTGGAGGAAGTCACAACTAAGGTTCTGACCAATATGGGGGAGTTTTAAAAAGAACCTTCTCTATATTAAATGGGAGATAAGAGCTACAACCCTAGGAAAAGACCAAACCAGACCTCAAGGTAGGAAAACTAATAGGAAAGTCTGTTTGGAACTGAGCAATGAAAGGGAAGGAAAAATATTTCTGAGACATTGTGGCCATGGAAAAAAGCTGTAATGGATTTTCACCCCAGCTATGTACTTTGGGATATTTAAGAAAATTCAGTTCATGAACTTGCTACTGCCATCTCCAACAATTAGTTCCCCTGAGGTACCACGCAGAAGCAAATGCAATTCCTTTCTGGAAAAAGGCATACTTAGTCCTGATTTCAACTTTCTTTGGCACCAGGCAAAATCAACCAAAGATGACCAAGGTGTTAAAGAAAGATGCATGAGTATGGGAGAACCTCAAGGCAGACTGGCTTCTTGGCTGTGACTTCTCCTATATTAAATCCATGGTCCTAGCAGGGAAATCATGGAACCCTGATAACTGGAAGGAGAATTTTGGAGTGGATATACCTAGGAGAACTGAACCCCCATATTCCCAAGAATACTTCAGGCTAGATGGAGTAACCCACTTCTCCTGCTAGAGGCAGGCAGCACCCTACCCTCTGCCCCGAGTTTTACTTAATTTTGCTGAGGAATATATAGAATAAATAAAAGTTAAATGTGGTTATATATATTAAAGAAGACATTATATATGTCGACAGGAAGAATGTAACTATAACAAATCATTTCCAGCATACCAGAAAACCAGAGAAAGGTCTATGTCATGTGAGACAGAAAACTTCACAGTGGATCTCTGAGGTTGACAGAAATTAAGACTATGTGTGGCTCTTACGTTTGTTTAAGGTTTTTCCTTTTCTAACCTTGTATCTTTACCAAATTTACAGAAAAATGCCTAAATCCTTAGAAAAATGAGTCATGTACATCTAAATTTATCTCACCTGAAAAGCCAATGGATTTGAGGTTTCCTTCCCTTCCGGACTATGTCTGGTTATGTCCAGGAAAGAACAGAGTTCATTTTATTTTCAGCAATTTGTTGAACAGTTACAAAAAGTGACAGAAAGACTAAGTGTCATATTGCATAATAATCGTGTATGAGAGGACCACTACTGGAAGGAGAAAATGATGATGTTTATACTTTTTTGAATTCATGGCAATTTTGTCTGAAAGTAACTTTAAATGAAATATAATTATATATAGGAGAAAAGCCATAATAGTTCAAATCAATCTTTTGAAACAAACTGATCATCCATATCAAAAACTCTATTCTTTTCTCAATAGAGGTTGATTGCATTCTAGAGTAAGAATATTGACACAACCAAAATAACTATAAGAGCTATGTGTGATTTCTAGTCAAAATAAATAGAAATAGCTCTTTGACCTTGGATAAGTTGTTCAAGGTCTTTGGAACCCAGTTTACCAACTATTAATGAATATTTTGACAAAACTATAAAATACTTTTGAGCTCAAATATTTTATATATTTTTCATGTCTGATTCAAACATATTTAATTCTTAAATTCAAGAAGGAAATGGCCAACCATTAACATTATTGTTAGAATATATCAGAAGCCATTTTTATTCTTTTCATGATCTATGCTATAAAATTCCACTTCACCTGAAGCCCCCTTATAGAGTAGTTACAATCCATTACTCTCTATTCTAATCCTTATATGGTCTATATGTTCATCAATGATTATTTTCTATTCTGCAAATGTGGATGCATCCAATATTGTTTCTTCCTTTAAACTTCCTCAGTTTTGTTGTTTTCTCTCCCTTTCTTTGGATGACTTTCATTCCATACTCATCTGAATGTCAAATTTTCTTTCTTTAAGTTTAGGTTAGATATCAACTCCTTCATGAAACCTTGCCTAGTCACCAGAAGAAATGATATTTCTTTACTTAATGCTTAGTAACTACTATGAATCTTAATCTAAAATATAACTCATCATATTCCTGTTATTTTGCTTTTTGTGTTTGTGTCTTACCCTTTTAATAAGAAAGAAAGTTCCTTTATGGACAGTCTCTTGTTGTGGGCATACAGTATCCATCCTGACATCAGCCCCATCACTCCCCAGTGCCTAGGAGCTGAAGAATAGTCTTAGAGGATTTGACTAGTGGTGGTCTTTGTGGAGGAAAGGAAAGTTCAGAAATATTGGTATAGTTTTATCTAATGCACACGCAAGGGGTAAATTACAGGACCAGTTTCAAGACAGGTAGGTCTAACCGAGTCTTCACTGGATTGCATGATCAACTCTTCAACTGCTTTTAGATGGTGCACCATTAGAAGGCTCATCAATAGCCATATTTCCAGTCTAGAACTGTGGCCATGTTCTTCTGGATAAGGATAACTTAAACAAGTTACCTTTTATGAGCAACAGGAAAATTAGTGTGAAATGTACTTAATTAACCTAAAATAGCATGACAAAGAAAAGTAATAGCATGCTTAAAAATCGATAATAAAATAAATTCTGGACTCTATTAAAGACAAAAGGGTGTTCTAGGATTTGAACACTCCTAAACAAGGGTTTTATAAGCTATAAGGATATACAATTGTTTATTACTTTGTATACTTTTTATTATCTCTTAAAACTTGAAACTAATAATTGAGAGCATCAAATATAGAACAGTATCAAAAAGGCACTTTGCCTATATAATTACTTTGAAAAACATGGAAAAATTACAGATACCTTTGTAATATTTGGCTAGGTAATTATCTAAAACAAAAAAGTTAAGAACAATTGTTATAAAGAATCTTTTTATGAGAAAGAAGTATATTAAATTTTGCTGTTGTTCCCTTTTCATATTAAAATGAGGGTGAATTTTGTTTTTATTCATAGGTATTCTTTGTTTCAAATACTAACTAACTAATTTGCTTGCTACTGATACAAATTGTTGAGCCATTATGGTCAATAATATATCTTAATTAACAAGAAGCATTAGTTATAAAGCTTAATTTCTACTAAACATTTTAGCTACTTATGTAGATACATTTCTCTATAGATTTATTAAGGATATTATTTCACTATTAAATGTTACAATATATCCAAACATCTATTTTACCATGCAGCATTATTTTAAATATAAATAGTGGAAGTTAATGCTATATATATTCATCTAATTAGGTTGTTGCCCATTTAAGTGTTTTGATATTTATATCAAAGTTAAATTTTTTTATGTGGAGAAAGAAAAAAGCAAGAAGTTCTGTTTAAACAAATTGTTAAGCATCAGTTGTAGAATTTTGTACAATTTTTTTTTAATTCTGCTATATTTGAATATTTTAGTTTTGAACATATCTAGAAAGACCTATCTTTAGAAAGAATTTGGTCCCAATGGTATGCAAAGATCTCTTCTAGATGGCAAGATACAAACTTGTAAAAGGCTTGCTATCTAATTGGAAATAATGCAAAATATATTTTTACAGACACTATAATAAAATTGTTTTTTGTTATTTTTATTTGTATAATAGGAACTATAAAAATAGGTTTTTAAGAAGTTGTATTATGAATTGGTCCTTCACAATGGTTTAGATTTTTGTAAACAAACAAGTGAGTAAGGGGTACATGAGCCAAACACAGGAGTGGGAATGTACACAATGGTTCAAGGGGTAGCAAGAAAATCACATACAGGGTTTGTATAGGTGCTTAATGGGAACAACATTTTGAAGGGAGAAAGTAAGACTTTTAAATTTAATTAATGCCATCATTCAGTGATTTTTTTGACAGCCTTGTGAATAGAGAAATACCATGGCCATGCTCAATAGAGGTTCTCAAACTTTAATGTGCACTCCAGTCTCTTGGTGATCCTGCCAAAACGCAAATTCTTCAGAAGTTCCCAAGCAGAGCCTGAGATTTTGCGTTTTTAACAAGTCCTCAGGTGATGCTAATACTACCAGCTCCCACACCACCCACTGGGTAACAATGCTGAGTAGGCAGCTGCAGAACCTGGAAATAAAGAAGCTAGCTTGAAGTCTAATGCAGGAATCCTGAAGCAAAGCAAGGAAGGAAGGACATTAGAGAATGTTTGTCAGAAATGTTACAAAGAAGAATTGGTAGTGATATGTCAGTTATACCTCAATTAAAATAATAAAATGAATCCCCAAAATAAATAAATAAATACTTTTAAAAAAGAGTCAGTATGATAGATAACTTATCTGGATTTTGGAGGATTACTGAAATAAAAATGAATCCATTTGCTTTTATGTTTTGTGGGATTGAAAACAACGCTAATTTGAAAATAAATATAAAACAGGGAGTGTGATGTGGCACACTCACATGATGGGGAACAAGTATCCTTTCAGCCTTTACACTTGTATTTACAGTGAAATATCCAGTGGAATTGTGTAGAGGCCTTAAAACTTAACAATTCTACACTACTTAATCAGATAGTGATGAAGTGAAATAAAGGTTTTGGTGATCTTTAGTATCTTTTCCTTCTGACTCACTGGTGATGTCTAGTGGGTTTGAACCAGGTTAGTGTTTTTGGAGCTGAGACAGGAAAATAAAGCAGAGCTGGCAATGTTCACCATGCAAGGAATTAAATAATATACCAAAAACAACATTCAGAAGTAAAGGGTCAAAAGAAGAGTTAGTCCAAAGAAATTTTCAGTGGAAAGGAACTGAAGAGAAATAAAATTCAGGTAACAGATTATGGAACTGAAGCCAGGATAATACTGGCTACTCGGATAGCAAGGATAGATTGAAAGCAGAGATAAACAGATTTCTAAGACCTTGGTACTTATAAGCCAAGAGCTGTTATTCAGGGCAACTGCAGCATTGATTAATAACAAAGGTGTTGGAAATGCTGAGTACTAAATTGGTTCATATCTGGCAGTTTTTCTTAAGCAAGAAAACAGATTTAATGTAAAAATCTCAAAAAAATCAAAATTTCTGGTGGATATTGTTCGACAAAATTATTACATTTTCAATTATGAGAATAAATGGTTATTATTGTGATAAAAATTGAAATAAGAGTAAATAGTGAAGCTAATACTGCACACAATGGGAACCAATTGACCAGTAGACCTGGAATAGATTTCTGGCTTTGCCACTTGCTGACTTCTAACAATGGTATCAAACTCTCAGGAACAATGCAAGAATTAAATAATATAATGAATGAATTATATATTGCTTTACAGACAATTTTATGTTTTAACTTGGCTGGGCCACAGCGCCTGGATATGCAGTCAAATATTATTCTGGATGTTTCTGTGAGGGTGTTTTTAGATGAGATTAACATTTAAATTGACAGACATTAGTAGAACAGATTGCCCTTTAAATGTGGGTGGGTCTCATCCAGTCAAAGGCCTGAATAGAATAAAAGACTGACACCCCAAAGAAATATGGAATTCTGTAGCAGAGAGCCTTTGGACTTGAACTGCAAGATAGCTTTTTGTTAAGGTTTTAGTCTGATAACAATCAATTTAAACTATAGCAGGAGCTCTCTCCTACATCTCCAGCCTACCGGCCCACCCTGCAGCTTTTAGACTTGCAAGCCTCCATAAATACATGAGCTTATTTCTTTAAAGAAATAAGTGTATGCACACACACACATATACACTTCTTATTGGCTCTGCTTTGCTGGAGAACCCTGGCTAATGCAGATTTTATTTGGTAAGCATTTTTAATTGGTACCAAAATGTCAGATATTAAAAAACAAACTAACATTATTGTTATATTTTAAATTATTTTCTATTTTAAATATGTATTATTCTAATAACAGATTAATTAAATGAAAACTTACAAGTTTATACTTCCTCTGAGTCAGATTATTGCCTCTACTTCAATTTGTTCATTTTATTACATGGGAATTAGATTCATAGCAGATGTAATGGCATTTATTTAATTTTGTGGAAATTATTTTTGAGGAAACATAGGATTTTCATAAAAAGACCTTAAAAGTGTTTGTCCTTTAAAGAGATGATGACTTTGTGAGACTATCAGACCCAGTACCTGCAAAAGTGATAGGTCTTGAATTAGTTCCCATTTTCACTGGGGCTTTCGGAGAAGGATATGGACAGATAAGCAAAGCCGTACCACCAGTGATAGAAAAGTATAAGAAATAAGAAACATGAAAAGAAAAAATTCTGGTTTGAGGATATTTAAAGTGCCAGAAATCTTATGTCAGTTTATTGCAATTCCTCATTTTACAATAAACAAACAAAAATTGGTAGTACTTGATTTATCCAAAGTCACACTGCTGGTTAGTAACAGAAATCAGAAATCATAACTCACATTCCAGGGTCTATACAACTACTACTAAAATAAATCAGTTGGATAGGCCATATGTCAATATTACATAATAGCAATATATTCTTATCATGAATAAAACTTCAACTCCTTAATATCATAAGATTTGTAAATTTTTATTTCACTAAGACATTAATGAAAAAAACACTGGTTACCTTTTCCTGTGGTAAAAGAGAAACTATGTAAGTATAAGGACAAATAAAATGTAATTCCATGAGATCATCCACTTTACTTTTCTAACATAATATTTTGTAGTTCATGTTGATATTCAAATCAAGGACACCATTCAACTATAATGCAAATTCATTAACAGCAAGAAACTCATTTGTCTGTTCATTACTATATTTCTAGTTATGGGAATAGCTTGGTACTTAATAAATCCTCAATAAACTTTGGTGAAATGGATGGATGAATTAACAGTCATACTTTCAAGTCCTTGAAAAAAGCAACAATGCCTAAACATCCTTACTTAGACATGTGAAACTATCACTTAATTGAATACAAGGGTTTCTAAACATTAAAAGTCATTACCATCAATTTATAAATACTTGATTTTAGACAGACAAATCCCTAATGAAGATCTAGAAATGGGATCTACTCTAGGCAAAATAACATAGGGGATAATTTCAATAAATGTAAGTTATTTTCAAAAAGGAGTAAATGTGGAGGAGAAGTGATTGAAATAGTAAACATTGTATTTCATAGAATTCCAAGAATGGAAACATAATAGGAATGGCTCTCATTGTCTTTAGTTCTATATTCAAGGAAAATACCATAGACTTTAACAACAGGGATTTATGAAAGTTTGTTTCTTTTGGCTTCAGTACAAATGTCTTCCTTCCTTTTTTCCTATCAGATGGCTGACTATAATCTCCTATTATTCTCTAATAATTTTGATATATACCTGATCTTAGTGTCCTATGGCTCACCTCTTTGCCATGCCTTGTTAGAAGGCTTTAGTTACTGAGCTACCACCTACCCTGGTATTTCTTGGTTTGACTTTCAGTGAAGGTTATTGGTTGGATTAGAATTGGCTATTCTTAGGTAGTTTGCCCACATGGTTTAAATACCTGTGGCCAGAATGAGATACATGTACACACACACACACACACACACACACACATGTCTCTAAATTCCTCAGATGAAAATTTGGCCCAGGCAGTTTCCATTAGGTAGGGATGTAGCTGGGGGAAAGCATAGCCACCCTTCTAGGAAAGATTTTCCTAATTTTACACACAAGACAACTAAGGCTGAGAAAAGTTACATATCTTCAGTAGGTCACATACCTGGTAAACTTTTAAGGACTTAGAGAATTGCCCTTTCCACATTTCCATACTAGTTTTTAACCCTCACAGTCTGTCCTGTCTTTGGAGAGGTTATTTTTCTTCTCTTTCCTCTATATTCTCATAACTAACATCTTTTTTGGGATGATTACAAAGTATGTATTTATGAGTAGAGGAGAAAGATAAAAAGGGAGGGAGTGATAGTGAAAAGAAGAGTAGGAGAGGGAGAAACAAGTACAGTTGGGGCTGTGATAAAAAGCTACTCTTACCTTCACATGTGATTCAATGTTTCTAGTTAGAGTTCCACCCAACTTTCCCAAGTGCATGTATTTTATGATTCTCCCTATAATCTATTCGGTGGACTACTGCAAGTCTGCTATTTAATATTTGGCTAACTTCCTCAAACTAATCTGGATTCCCAAATTTACCAAGCAAAGTTAAACACTTCTATATACCATCATGCTTGTAATTTTGAAACTATGAACTCAAAAATTATATATTATGAAAAGGAAAACAATTTTGTGTAATTACACTTAAACCTTATCTACACATATCACACATATCACCCAAAATTGAAATTTGTTTAAAACACATTTAACACATTTTCTGACAACTTGCTTAACAATGAATGAACAGATACACACACAGGAGAATAAAAGACAGGAGGTTATTAAAACTGGTAGGTAAAGAATTTAGCTAAAATATCAGAAGATCTGACTTCTATCACAGGCAGTCTACTCCAGAGATTATAATCTTGAATTAATTCTTTTAACATTTTAGAGAAGTACAATGGCTGGTAAAAATAGTGCTTAGAAATTGCATTAGACATTTTTTCTGATTCCTTACTCAATATTTTCAAGCATTTACCAATAAATTGGGCTTCAGATGCAAAAACCTAAGTATTTTACAATTTTGTTTGTTTGTTTATTTATTTATTTATTTGAAGAATATTATGTTTACTAGGCTCTCCCCTACCCCAAGTCCCCCCCATAAACCCCATTACAGTCACTGTCCATCAGCATAGTAAGATGTTGTAGAATGACTACTTGTTTTCTCTGTGTTGCAAAGCCCTCCCCTTTCCCCCACCCCCCACATTATACATGCTAATCATAATACCCCTTTTCTTCTTCCCCGCCCTTATCCCTCCCTACCCTCCCATTCTCCCCAGTCTCTTTCCCTTTGGTAACTGTTAGTCCATTCTCGGGTTCTGTGATTCTGCTGCTGTTTTGTTCCTTCAGTTTTTCTTTTGTTCTTATACTCCACAGATGAGTGAAATCATTTGTATTTGTTTTTCTCCACTTAGCTTATTTCACTGAGCATAATACCCTCTAGCTCCATCCATGTTGTTGCAAATGGTAGGATTTGTTTTCTTCTTATGGCTGAATAATATTCCATTGTGTATATGTACCACCTCTTCTTTATCCATTCATCTACTGATGGACAATTAGGTTGCTTCCATTTCTTGGCTATTGTAAATACTTCTGTGATAAACATAGGGGTGCATCTGTCTTTTTCAAACTGGAGTGCTGCATCCTTAGGGTAAATTCCTAGAAGTGGAAATCCTGGGTCAAATGGTAAGTCTATTTTGAGCATTTTGAGGAACCTCCATATTGCTTTCCACAATGGTTGAACTAATTTACATTCCCACCAGCAGTATAGGAGGGTTCCCCTTTCTCCGCAACCTGGCCAACATTTGTTGTGGTTTGTCTTTTGGATGGTGGCCATCCTTACTGGTGTGAGGTGATATCTCATTGTGGTTTTAATTTGCATTTCTCTGATAACTAGCGATGTGGAGCATCTTTTCATGTGTCTGTTGGCCATCTGAGTTTCTTCTTTGGAGAACTGTCTGTTCAGCTCCTCTGCCCATTTTTTAATTGGATTATTTGCTTTTCGTTTGTTGAGGAGTGTGAGCTCTTTATATATTTTAGATGTCAAGCCTTTATTGGATCTCTCATTTATCAAAATATTCTCCCATACTGTAGGGTACCCTTTTGTTCTATTGATGGTGTCCTTTGCTGTACAAAACTTTTCAGCTTGATATAGTCCCACTTGTTGGCTTCATAGAATGAGTTTGGGAGTATTCCCTCCTCTTCTATTTTTTGGAAAATTTAAGGAGAATGGGTATTATATCTTCTCTGTGTGTCTGATAAAATTCCGAGGTAAATCCATCTGGCCCAGGGGATTTTTTCTTGGGTAGTTTTTTGATTGACGCTTCAATTTCTTTGCTGGTAATTGGTTTGTTTAGATTTTGTGTTTCTTCCTTGGTCAGTCTTGGAAGGTTGTATTTTTCTAGGAAGTTGTCCATTTCTTCTAGGTTTTCCAGCTTCTTAGCATATAGGTTTTCATAGTAGTCTCTAATAATTCTTTGTATTTCTGTTGGGTCTGTCGTGATGTTTCCTTCCTCATTTCTGATTCTGTTGATGTGTGTTGATTCTCTTTTTCTCTTAATAAGTCTGGATAGAGGCTTATCTATTTTGTTTATTTTCTCAAAGAACCAGCTCTTGGTTTCATTGATTTTTTTCTATTGTTTTATTCTTCTCAATTTTGTTTGTTTCTTCTCTGATCTTTATTATGTCCCTACTTCTGCTCACTTTAGGCCTCATTTGTTCTTCTTTTTCCAATTTTGATAACTGTGATGTTAGACTATTCATTTGGGTTTGTTCTTCCTTCTTTAAATGTGCCTGGATTGCTATATACTTTCCTCTTAAGACTCCTTTCACTGAGTCCCACAAAAGTTGGGGCTTTGTGTTGTTGTTGACATTTATTTCCATATATTGCTGGATCTCCATTTTAATTTGGTCGTTGATCCATTGACTATTTAGAAGCGTGTTGTTAAGCCTCCATGTCTTTGTGAGCCTTTTTGCTTTCTTGGTACAATTTATTTCTAGTTTTATACCTTTGTGGTCTGAAAAGTTGGTTGGTAGGATTTCAATCTTTTGGAATTTACTGAGGCTCTTTTTGTGGACAAGTATGTGGTCTATTCTGGAGAATGTTCCATGTGCACTTGAGAAGAATGTGTATCCTGTTGCTTTTGGGTGTAGAGTTCTATAGATGTCTATTAGGTCCATCTGTTCTAGTGTGTTGTTCAGTGCCTCTGTGTCCTTACTTATTTTCTGTCTGGTGGATCTGTCCTTTGGAGTGAATGGTGTGTTGAAGTCTCCTAAAATGAATGCATTGCAGTCTGTTTCCTCTTTTAGTTCTGTTAGTATTTGTTTCTCATATGCTGGTGCTCCTGTGTTGGGTGTATATATATTTATAATGGTTATATCCTCTTGTTGGACTGAGCCCTTTATCATTATGTAGTGTCCTTCTTTATTTCTTGTTACTTTCTTTGTTCTGAAATCTATTTTGTCTGATACTAGTATTGCAACTCCTGCTTTTTTCTCCCTATTGTTTGCATGAAATATCTTTTCCATCCCTTAACTTTTAGTCTGTGCATGTCTTTGGGTTTGAGGTGAGTCTCTTGTAAGCAGCATATAGATGGGTCTTGCTTTTTTATCCATTCAGTGACTCTATGTCTTTTGATTGGTGCATTCAGTCCATTTATATTTAGGGTGATTATCTATAGGTATGTACTTATTGCCATTTCAGGCTTTAGATTCATGGTTACCAAAGGTTCCAGGTTACTTTCCTTACTATCTAAGAGTCTAACTTAACTCACTTAGTATGCTGTTACAAACACAATCTAAAGGTTCTTTTCTATTTCTCCTCCTTTTTCTTCCTCCTTCATTCTTTATATATTAGGTATCAGATTCTATACTTTTTCTCTATCCCTTGATTGGCTTTGGGGATAGTCAATTTAATTTTGCATTTGCCTCGCAATCAGCTGCTCCACCCTCCGTACCATGATTTTACTACTTCTGGTGACAGCTATCCAACCCCAGGAACACTTCCATCTATAGTAGTCCCTCCAAAATAGACTGCAGAGATGGTTTGTGGGAGGTAATCTCTCTCAGCTTTTGCTTATCTGGAAATTGTTTAATCCCTCCTTCAAATTTAAATGATAATCTCACCAGATAAAGTAATCTTTTTTCCAGGCCCTTCTGCTTCATGGCATTAAATGCATCATGCCACTCCCTTCTGGCCTGTAAGGTTTCTGCTGAGAAGTCTGTTGTTAGTCTGATGGGATTTCCTTTGTATGTGATCTTATTTCTGCCTCTGGCTTCTTTTAACAGTCTGTCCTTATCCTTGATCTTTCCCATTTTAATTACTATGTGTCTTGGTGTTGTCTTCTTTGGGTCCCTTGTGTAGGGGGATCTGTGGATCTCCATAGCCTGAGAGACTATCTCCTTCCCCAGATTGGGGAAGTTTTCAGCAACTACCTCCTCAAAGACACTTTCTATCCCCCTCTCTCTCTCTCTCTTCTTCTTCTGGTATCCCTATAATGTGAATATTGTTCCGCTTGGATTGGTCACACAGTTCTCTCAATATTCTTTCATTTTTAGAGATACTTTTTTCTCTCTGTGCCTCAACTTCTTTGTATTCCTCTTCTCTAGTTTCTATTTCATTTATTGTCTCCTCCACCTTATCCAACCTGCTTTTAATACCCTCCATCGTGTTCTTTAACAATTGGATCTCTGACCTGAATTCATTCCTGAGTTCTTGGATGTCTTTCCGTACCTCCATTAGGATGTTGATTATTTTTATTTTGAACTCCCTTTCAGGAATAGTCACGAGGTCCATATCATTTAAATCTTTCTCGGGAGTTGTATTAACAATTTTACTCTGGACAAGGTTCCTTTGGCGGTTCATGTTTGTATATGGCGCCCTCTAGTGTCCAGAAGCTCTATTCTGGAGCTGCTGAGCCCCTGAAGCAATGTCAGGGGTTGCAGGGGAGCGGTACTGGGGGTAGGAAAGAGCTGTTCCCCACCTCCTGGCTCCTGTGCCTGTCTCCACTGCCTGAGCCAGTGGGCCGGGCACACAGGTATAAGTTTTTGTCCCAGAGCAGCCCAATGTGGATCCCTGCTTTCCACAGGCAGCCGGAATCCCAGTCTCCCCAGGAACTCTGCCTGTATTAACTTTCCAACCCAGTAGTCATGCCAGTCTCATGAAAGCACCTTGAAATGTAGGTTTGTGCTCCCAGCACAGATCTCCATAACTAGGTATTCAGCAGTCCCAAGCCTTCCACTCCCTTCCTGCTCCATTTCTCTTCCACCCGCCGGTGAGCTGGGGTGGGGGAGGGGCTCGGTCCCGCAGAGCCACAGCTCTGGTACGTTACCCCGTTTGCTGAGGTCTGCTCTTTTCTCCAGGTGTGTGCAATCTGACACGTCCTCTTTCCTGTTGCTCTCTCAGGATTAGTTGTGCCAATTAAATTTTCTAATTGTATCCAGTTTTAGGAGGAAGCCTCTGTCTCTCCTCTCACGCCACCATCTTTAATCCTTATCCCATATTTTACAATTCTATTAAATGTTCTCAATGAATATTTTTTCCTGCCTTTACCTATTTTCCATCTGAAAAATCAAGAAAGAAAAACAGGAAAATTTCTTATCCAGCACAATGAGAAATAAACAAAGGACAATAAAAGTTTGCCTTTAAAGTAATTTGGGAGTGTCCTATTAACACTCTGAAATTGGGAGGAGAGTTGGTGAAGTGAAGAGTCAATGAGTTCAGCACTCAAGTTAATTTCTGAAGTTTACTTGACATTATCCTTATTTTTGTGAATTATTTTAGACACCTTACAATTAAAGCTAAGGTTTACCTTGTGACAAACTAACAAACCGAGCAGTCGCTATCATTTTTATAGAACTTAAAATTCCAATAAAGTTCATGTAAATCTATTATACAATATCTGCACTTTACTTAGTATAGCCTTTTGGAAGAAAACCATGTTATGCATAAAATGTTCACTAAAATTAAGTAAAGAAAATAAATACATTTTGGAGAAGTTGTGTTTTTGCTTCTCCAGTGATTAAACATCAAATTAAAAATAGAAAACTCCTTCTAACTAAAACAGTAAGTAGTATCTGTTAAGCACTCTCCTGTCACCTCCAAATCACAATGATCACAATGTCGCTGGCCCCGTTATCATTTCCTAAAACTCAGGACCAGAAAGAAATAGGCGAGAAAATGCATTTTCACAGAACAATCCAATCATTAGAAATATAGTATAGTACAATTCCCTGACTTATGAGAACATGAATCGAAGGAACTGTGGCAATTTAAATGAAGAAGTGTTATTAACAATAAACATGTTGTCTCTTATGGGTTCTAATCCCTGATGAAGAGTTTAAATTTGACTGATGCCCCTTTAAATAAAATGTCCCCTTGATGGCCACTCTATGTCCTCTACTATGGTTTTAAATGTTTTTAGTACTTGTTCATTGTAATTAGCCTAACATTTTAAAGACTTATGGCAAGTCCTGACATTGTAAGCATCCCCGGCACCTTTCTTCTTCTTTCTTGTTCCCACTGCCTTTTCTAGCAATGTACACCATTTCAAACTTCTTTAGCACACTACCAAGTAAAACCCATAGATTTCAATAACCAATGTACTAAATGCTTTTTAACAGATGGTGTTCAAGCCAAAAGTAGCATTAACTCCAAATATTTTTTTCTCTGCAGTAGGAAATAAATTATTTAAATTACATTTTAATCACTTACAGAAAAGTTGGCACGTGAGCTATGAGTAAACTAAATAAAACAGGACCATGGAAAATGAATGCAATACTGTCAACAATTCGTGGCAAATGACATCTCATTTTATGCTCACAAGTTAATCAATACATTCTTCATCAATTGCTGATGTTCAAGACAGAATACCTATCATTTTAATCACAGAAACACTTCAAGATGTTAGGTATTAAAAAGTTCCCTACAAGACTGATAATTGTTTATCTCTGAATCCTTATTTAATATATTTGTTGAATGCTGACAAGTAAAAACGGACAATCTTGCTCAGAACAAGTTGAGACCTCTGTGCAAAAGATAGGAGGAAAAGAGGATTCAACCTTTAAGGAAATTAAGGTAGCAGAGTTCAAACAAAATGAGAATTAAATGTAGATGAATGCAAATTCCAGAAGAAATTATAAAAGCAAGGAAATATTATAGAGAATGATTGAAAAATGAAGAAAAAGAGTTATCAAAAAAAGCTTATCAAAAAAGGAAGTCAAAGTTTTTTTGAAAGATTAATTTCAATCACGTCGATTGATAGATTCATTCACTTATATTGATGCCTACTATGTACCAGTAATTCTTCCAGGCACTAGGTGTCAGGAAACAAGCAGAAAACACTTGCTCTTCATCGCGCTATTGAGCTTACATTCTAATGAGGGGAGACACAATAAGCAAATATATCATGTTGTTTCTTAAAAGAGACCAGTAGTAGGGTAATTTCACATGAGGGTAATTTGTAAATTCTTAGGAGGACAGTAAAAGAGGTGTTACTCTTTTAGAAAGCTTGGTCAAGAAGGCTTCCCTTTTTAGGTATCATTTGGGCAGACTTGGATTCAGACACGTTAGGTAAGTAAAAGGAATGGTGGCGTGAGAGGGGGGAGTACCTGTAATGTTTCATAGTTCCAGTGCTGCTGGAAATAGAGCAAAGCGTGGGCCAGAGAGCAGGGGGCAATGAGCCAAGAGAAGTAAAAGGACTCAGATCGTATTGGTCCCAATAGTCCATGTGAATCTACCTGCTTGTGAGGCAGGCAGCCACTGGGGTACACAGATGAGCAGGACAACGTGATCTGACCTGCAAATAAAAAATGACTTGGGTTGCTGTATGGATTACAGACTAAAATGTATGAGACTTCATTATTTATATTGAGTTTCACTCTCACTATAAGGAAAAACTATTGTATTTTAGTTATTAAAGAAGAATGTTTAGTATGATTAACATAACAAAAAAAAGTTTAGAAAGGAAGGCTTAATGGCTCAGAGGAGAAAAGAAAAACTTGCTAAATATTAGTACAAAAAATAGGTAGTTCCAAAATGGGAAATTTATTTTACATAAAAAAAACTGGACACAGGGTTTCTAAATGGTTGGGCAAGGGAAAAATACTGAGATTTAATTTGCCAATATAAGAATTATGTAGTAAATACTGGAAAAGGATTCAGTGTCTATCTTGGAAGATGTCTAATCATAACTCTTCACCAACAGGAGAAATATAAATATTAAGAGTATAAAATGTTCCCTCAGAAACATTTTATGGAAGGGAAGTTATTAGGAGCTACAGGGACATCAGGTTCCCTAATGATTTCATTTCCCCATGCTGTCAATACCCTCTTTACTCCTTCTTCTTAACTGTGTGGGCTCACAGTAGGCTCCCTGATTGCTACTTTCAGAGGTGCCCTTGGTTGGTTCCCATTTGCTCCTACTCAGCAAGTTATCTCCTTTATTCCAACTCCTGTCCATTCCTGTCACACTTACAGACACACCTGTTTTAACTGTGTGTTTGGGTTTCAAGCCACCCTATTTTTAAATTCTTTTGGCTCTACCTCCTCTCACCAGTCAACTTCTCACTCATGTTTTTCTCCTCATTCTGAATCATTAAACATGCTCAAATGTCTCCCGTAGGACTAACCAGGACAACCCTACTTGACCCTATTCATTCTCTAATAACCATCCTAACTCCCTCTCCTCCATTCTCTTATAAACATGAGTTGTCTTCATTTGCTTGTCTCCTCTTTCACACTTCCACTTATTTCTCATTAAATGGAATCCGATTCCACCTTCAACATTCTCCTGAATTATCAATAACACTCCCTTGGACATTGTATTACTTTGTTATGAAAAATTCCACTGATTTGACACTGCTGACTATTCAAAACTCTTAACACATTGTCTTATATTGAGTTTTACTCTCAGTGTCTTTCTCTTATCCTGGCAAACCTTCTTTCTCTTTGTCTGTTTTTGTTACATCATCTTGCTTGACTCATCACTTGTAAGTTGTTGTCCCTCATAATCCTTGTTTTCTGCTCCTCTGTATCTACAATCTTCCATCAGTGATCTTAACCACCATCATGACTTTAACTAATACTAATCACATGTGATTCTCAAATCTACATTTATATTAGATTTTAATTCCAACATCCAACCACTGTATACAACTTCCTCTGGGGCATTTCCATCCCCAGGCTGTGTCTTCCTACTTGTTCCCGTAATATTCTGTGAATATTCCTATCAATTTACTTGCCGTATTTTCTTTTAATTATGAATGTATTGAGACTAATATCCCATGCAAAAATTCTGATCAACTTGAAAATACGGAATGTGTTTTTGTCATCTTTATATTTGTAATACCTAAATAGAGCATTTGCAATATAGTAGGTACTACTCAAACATAAGAACTCCTGATGAAATAATAACAATTTTCTACATGAATTTTTAAAGCAGATAGAGCAGAGAACACTTATTAAAAAAGGAAAAACACAAAATTTTAAGTGAATTCAAATCTAACAATTCTACCTCAAGTAGATTTATCTACCTTAATCCCTAGGAGGGTGATGACTACAAGGGGTGGGGGAAGTCTCCAATCTCTCTTATCTTCAGAGAAGTTCCTTTGTTCTACAGCTCTGATGAGAAGCATGAAAATCCTTGTTATGTAGGCATTGGTTTCACTTATCCCTATTAGTTTTGGTGCTCTTCAAAGAAACTATTTAATGCAAAAATATTTATTTTTCCCATTAGAGACATAAAGAGGACATTTGGATGACTGAAGTGATAATTTAGGGTGATTTTAATTACTATTAATGTACTTAAAGTAGGTTGTGCTGTTCAAAGCAGTTTCACATTTGTTATGCTGTTTAATACCTATAAAATGTTTTATAAAATTTTTATATACATGTCTGAATATTTTCAACTATTTTCCATCAAAATATTGAGAGAATTGCAGGAAAAGAAAATATTAAAAGTATTACACAGAGGTTTCTAACCAAGATACACTAAAAATTTAAATTCTTAAATATATTTATCCTCTTTTCCATGATTCACAGCATTTTAACACATTTAATATATTCTTACTCTCTCCAGGGTCTAGTACAATATCTTATTGTTTCTTCCTTGTGTTTGCTCCATGATCCTTATAGTGATATCATGTAGTGCAAAATCTCTTTTGCTCCATAGAAAAATCTTTGATTTTAGAGCTTCGTATTTATTTTCTGGTTACAAAATAATTTGTATATTTTAGAAAATTAACAGGAGAAAAATCACAGATAAGGAAATAGTCACCAGGAACCTTACACAGAGGGAATCTCTATTACTAATCTGAAGGGTATATTTCCACTTATTATTATGCAAAAGAGTATACATTTTATTTAATCTTTATAAATAAGTATGCTTTCTTTTTAATAAGTGGAGTGATAGTGTCTCTCTTATTTAATAATATACTTTTTAATTTATTAGCATATTGAGTCCATAATGTTAGTAAATATTTTTATGAAACATAATGACAACAAATAGTTGAAAATTCATTGCTTTGATAATAGTTAACCTTGCTTTTTATAAATGTTCTAGTGCATATGTCCTTGTGCACTTCTCATTTTTTTATTCTTCAGATCCATTATAAGACGTTTTACTGGGTCAATTGTGATAAGTGTTTTGTAGCTATTAATATCTGCCAGTCCAGGTCTTTCTGGGAAAATAGGAGCACACAAATAAGAGGATTTGAGGTTAAGTCTTTCCAGGGAATGTGCATCTGCTATTTTGCATGTGTGCATTTTATTGCACGGCAGCCTGTCGTGTTAGCAGGGACACTTTCCAAGATCCCCAGGGGATTTCTGAGTCCATGCATAGTACTGAACCTTACATATACCATATCCTGTTAGGTCCTGTATACCCATACCAATGATAAAATTTAACTTATAAATTAGGCACAGTGAGAGATTAACAACAATAACTAATAAAGTAGAATGATTTTGACAGTAAACTGTAGTTATCACAGTCAAAAGTTATGTGAATGTGATCTCCCTCTCAAAATATATTATTGTACAGTGCTATACTCACTCACTAGGATAATGTGACATGATAAAATGCCTATGTGATGAGATGAAGTGAGGTGAATGATGTCGACATCACAACCTAGCTTTAGGCTGCTATTGATCTGCTGAGAATGTATCAGGAGGAAGACCATTTGCTTCTCATCTGCAGTTAACTCCAGATGAAGTGATACACAGAAAGTGAAACTGAGCATGAGCAGGGACTACCGTGTTATGTTTCCAGGTGGACAAAATCCTCAATTCCTTAGCTCCACTTTTAGGCTAGTATTTACTATGCTGTATTATGTTAGCTTTTGTTAGTGTGAATCCCTTGAAGGAAGTGATTGTGTTTATATTTGGGGCTTCATTCCCTAACACATAGTTTGGCACATCATAAGCATTAGAAAATGTGTATTTAAAAAAATGTCTGAACCAATAGATGTAATGTAAACCATATATTAAAATGATTGTGATAACAACAGCAACACAAAAACAATACAGTGTTGCCATCCATATATTTTGTTGCAAAGACACTTCTAAATTCCATGAAAAACTATAAATGGTGCATATAAAGTGGTTTCAAGTCCCCACTAGTGATAAAAAAATTAAAATATACTTAAACTTAATGATACTTATTCTGACTTTAGCATCTTATTATCTCAGCTGGAATTTAAATAGAAATATTTATTTCCTTTTCTAAGAATTGAATATATAAACTATATTCAACACTTACTTGAATGAAGAAGTGGAACGAAAGCACTGCATTTATTAGTCACCCAGTGCCTTACTTCCTGCAAATGTTTTCAGCTAGAAGATTATACTTTCCAAAGTGGTGTCTTCCTCCACCTTGGAAAAATGCCACTACTCTCTGAATCATTCTTATTTAGGTTTCTTTTCAAATCATTTCTCTCAATGGAAATATTTTTACCAGTTAATTCTCATTATGAAATTAACAAGATTTTACTTCAAAAGTTAACAAATTTTGGGTATTCTATCAAATAAAAAGGAATATAGCTTTTGGATTTCTTACTTCTTTATCTGTCTTTCAAAGTTCAACTCAAATTCCAGATACTCCATAAAAAACACCCACTGATCATATTTATCTCTCTCTTATTGGTGTGATTTTGGCAGTAGTAATTTGTGCATTGATAGAAAGTTTAGCATATGTAGTTATGCATTATTATTTGTTTTATGGATTAACTTCTCAGGGTCTAAGATTTAACTTAACCTCCTGTGCAGAAATGAATTAACATAACAGGTCAGTGGCAGCTATTTTAGAAAGAGTCTGCTTCCAAATTTGGTCCTTGGCTGGCATTTGGGAATTTGGCACTTGACCCATCATCCATTTTATAAGAATGGCTGTTCTGTGCCTAGATGGTTTGTGCAAACATCATGATTTACAGTACATACCTGTTTTCCTTCT
Organism: Manis pentadactyla; assembly: GCF_030020395.1. Lineage (NCBI taxonomy): Eukaryota > Metazoa > Chordata > Mammalia > Pholidota > Manidae > Manis > Manis pentadactyla. Next base: position 63,423,807 of record NC_080025.1, on the reverse strand, counting down.
GAGAATCTGGAACTTAAGTACGTGGTAGGCAGAGGGTAACTGTGACCAGCCTCCAAAGAAAACTTAGGTGCTGGGCTTCCTGGGGCAGAACCATTGCATATGCCACTCATATATATTTTTTTGGAGTTGTTGAATAAAGGAACATGCTCAGATGTGCCCCTTCACAGGAGAGAGAGAGAGAACATAAGGAAACATGTACATGGATTTCTCCAGACTCTGTGTGTCTTTCCCTTGCTGATCCTGTTATGTGTTCTTTCATTGTAGTAAACCTTAGCCATGAGCACAACTATGTGCTGAATCCTGTGAGTCATTCTAGCACATCTCCGGAAATGAGAGTGGTCTTGGCGACCCTCAACATGTTTCAACAAGCTACTATAAGTCAGTGTTACTCATGGATGCTGTCAGAAGACATGAGACTCCTGGGTCAGAGACAAAGGATTTTCTTACTAATGGCACAGAAGAAAGCATGAATATTATACTGTTTCAGTTCCTCTTGACCTGCAGATTCCACAGGAGTGATAAAGAGTCTTGGATGTTGTCTGCACATAGGGGGATGGCATTGAGTTGAGGAACCCTGATCTTGGAGAATCACCTTCTTCTATAGTCTTCTTGCCTTTGTCTTGGAGGGAGACATTATCTCATTCTTCAAGTTTGCTTGCTGCAGACTTATTCTGAGAAATGGCCTGGATAGAGAGGGGTCAGGATCTTGAGTTCTTGGAATACCCAGCAAGAACATATGTGGTGCCCAAGGTCCATGAAAGATCACTCTGCCCAATAATATCCTTGCATATTCCACAAGATTGTAAATGTCTCAAAAACAGTAAATATATTTTCCAATTTCCTTTATGCCATCAGTAGTGATTTCACAGTGTTGGATATTGAATAAAAGCTAAGTGACTTTGGTATTAGTTTCCCATGACTGCTATAACAAATTATCATGAATTTGGTGGCTTCAAACAACAAAAATATATTCACTTGCATTTTTGGAAGCCCAAAGTCCAAGATCGGTATCTCTGGGTCAAAACTGAAGTGTTGACAGGTCTGAGCTTCTTCTGCAGGCTCTAGGGAATAACCCATCCCTTACCTCTTCCAGCTTCTGGTGGCTGCCCGGATCCTTTTGTTGTGGTATTTCCATCCAATCCCTGACTCTGTGGTGACATTGCCTTTTCCTCTTGAGTCTGTATGGTGAAATCTCCTGCCCCTCTCTTAAAAGGATAGATTTAGGGATTGCATTAAGGGCTCACCCTGATAATCCAGGGTAGTCTCATCTCAAATTCTTGAATTTAATCACATCTGTAAAGTACTTTTGCCATGTAAAGCAATAGTTACAGGTTCCAAGGGTTAGGACATGAATGTATTTGGGGAGCCATAAAATAGTCTAAAGTTTATTTCAAAGATAATTATAACTGGATCATTAGAAAATAGAGAAAAAAATCATTGTGTAGCTATAAATAGGAAGTAATTTTTTTCTAATTGATTAATATGTTACCAGAGGCATTTTTAACCCAAATACATATCTTAGATAAAAGATAAATACAAAATATGAAATAGAAAGCAGAAGTACTTTTTACACTTCTAAGAAAATTAGTAGTGTACTCTTAAAGAGATTTGAAAATATAATTTATTGAAATATAAAATATTTGTTTTTGTGGACTCAAATAGAATTTGGAATGCTGGTTAAGATAGTCAACATTGTTCATTTTTCCTGTTTATAAGTCAAAAAATAAGCAAGACATTTTTTAAATACGCGTTTTGGAGAACATTGGTATGAGAGGAACATTTTGGAAGGCAAATAAAGGTGATTTCTAGACTTCTCATGATCTTTGACCTCCAGATTAGGGAATTTAACAAATAGTAGTCTTCTCAATACCTGTGTTTAGGATCTAGTAAGCTTTTGCTTCAACTATATAGAAACTAAGTACTAAATAAGCACCAAAAAGCATTTATACCTTAAAGGAATGTCGCTTCCTTCCCTCTCTAGGTACACATATCATACATATAGAAGTGGTTTTAAATCCAACAGACAGTTCCAAACACAAATTAGAATTAGCAGTTTAGTTTACCCTCACAACTGTGATTTTTAAATGAGCCACGTGTTTTTTTTATACATCAATTTAAAACAACTCTTTTAAGCTATTTCTGGCACACTTAGATTTCCTAATTGGCAAAAAATAAGCTTTTCTATTTGTTACTTCCTTTTTTTAGAAAGTCATATTTTAATCTGTTCTACTACAAACAAAAATTTAAGTAACAAGGTGTGGCTAGAATTTTTAATTTAACTGATAGATATTAGAATCAGCTCCTATGTCTCCTTCCTTTGGCAGAGCTCTCCATAGGGTCTGCGTGGTGCAAGGAGGACTCGGAAGCAGGTGTCAGTGAACCCCTGGGCCAGATGTGGCTCCCCACCAGCTCTTGCAAATAAGATTTGATTGTAATACAGACATGCTCACACATTCACATAAATTCAGAGCTATTTTTGCTCTACAACAGCACATTTGAGAAGTTGCAATAGACACTGTATACCCTGTAGAACCAAAAAACAATTTATTCTCTCTTATAGGACAGGTTGGCTGATCTCTGCCCTAGAAGAATGAGAAGATATACATTGTCTATTAAATATGAAGCAGACAAAGAAATGTGCAACTGGTTGAAATATAGAATCAGATTTAAAAAGACATTAAGAGGTTAGAATACTAGATTAAAAATAACAAGATTAAATTTTTAAAAAGTAGAGCCATAAGCTCAGAACCCCAAATTTAACTGCACAAATAAAACCAGAATTTGCTTGGTACTTAACTTCAAATAGGTAGCCACTAATATAACATGAGTCAATACATGACTATAAAAACATAGGGGATGATTTAATGAATTAATAGATAATTATAGATTAATATAAATTAATGTTTCTAGATTAATAAAGTTATTAATAAAATGACAATTATTAAATAGGCTGTATATCAATACTTTTTAAAACTATATGAATATAGATATACATGTATATGTGTAGGTATGTGAATTAAATTAACCCCATGACAACCCATTAAGGTAGATATGTCCTCATCTACCACATGAGTAAAATGAACTGCATAGAGTTTCTTGCCCATGATAACACAACTGATAAGCTCTAGAGGCAGAATTCATGCTCTGGTTGTCTGTCACCAGAGCTACACTCTTAATTCTTAGCCCCAATGTATTAATCAGTTTGAGCTGCTGTAACAAAAATATGAGACTGAATGGCTTACAAAATAATTTTATTTTAAACAGTTCTGGAAGCTAGGAAGTCCAACATCAAGGTTCTGGTAGACCTGGCATCTGTGAGGAATTTCTTCCTATCTTATAGAAAGCCACCTTCTTGCTATAGCCTCAGGTAGCCAAGAAATCAAGCTCTAGTCTTTTTCTCTTCTTTTGAAGACACCAATCTCATCATAGGGGCTCCTTCCTCATTATCTCATCTCATCCTAATTGCACCTAAAGGATCTTAATTACCACACCTCCTAATACTACATCATTGGGGGTTAGGGTTTCAATATAATAATTTGGGGCCACATAAATATGTCCCCCATAACACCCAGAGGAGAAAATATTTAGAGATTCATAATAAATGAAACTCAGATATTTGGAAAACTTTAAAGTGTAAGAGAATACACATTTATTGGGAGTTGTTCAGAAGTTAAATAACAGTAAGAACAAGTAAAGATGATAAAATAAAAGCAAGAGTTAACTTCTTTCAAAATACAAAGAAAATTTTTGTTAACAACTGGAAGAACTATCATAAATAGAATACATTGCATTTGACTTCTAAATTCATAATGAGCAAATTTCTCCAGGAACTGCTGGATGATCATTTTTTAAGGAATACTCTGATAGAGATTTTTGTAAGAGGTGGAAGGATCCCAGATGTGCTTTAACTAAACCTATGCATTTGATGTTAAAGAAGAAGTCAGGGAAAGATGGATCTGTTCTGGCATCTTATTCTGATATCACTCTGCCATGTAGGAAGGTGACTTGCCCGGAGCAGGACAGAATCCAGGATTAATTTAAGAGCACGTGTAAAGCATGCTTCACATTCCCAGGGAGTTTTAGTTAGCACCCTAGAGCACACTTAATGATTCTTTTTTTTGATCTCTCTGAAACTTTTTCAATTAGGCTTAAACTTGGCAGCTATGGAAAGTTAAAACATTTTATTCTATAAAGTTCAAAGTGGCAAGGAAGTATTAGCAATGCAAGTTTCCCATGATGTTTTATCAATGTTACTCATCTTTTTGTGGGGGATTAAAAGTTGATTCTTATTCTGTGACCAATCTTGAATTTCACTTCAAGAGTTTCTGTACTTCAGCACAGAGATAAATATTCTTAAATGACTTTTCAAGCTTTGGCTCTTCAAGACAATAAGTGGAGTACTAGATCAAAACCTGAAATAAGAAAATATAAAGAAACATGCTCATTATAAACTTAACTAAACAAAAGCACAAAATTCTGTTTTAAAATGATTAACTCTGACTCCCAAACAGCATAGCAGTCACAAAGATGCATATTTAAAATATAATAACAAGAATAGATATGGGATAAATATTTATGTAGAGGCACACAAGCTCAAGTTTAATATTAATAATCTTGGTGGCTTATTTTAGCTATCATTTTATTTTTAAAAGAATACACTTTAAGTCTTAACCAGTCCCTTGGATACAAATTGTATGTACTTAGTAACTATACTTACCCAATTATTTTATATTATACATAAAGATCTATTTTAAGGGTTGTTGATCTCTTGGAAAATTAGTCTACATTTCTAGCAGCATCTCAGTGATAAGACATAGCACGAAGTCCTTATTGCTGAAAAAAGAACATTCATATATAAGGTAAGTTCCTTCACTGAGATCTTTAAATTCCATGCAAGAAAGTGGGCCTTTGAATATGAGAAACTTATGATAAACATAAGAAATGTAAGATTAAAATGCAAAAGTCCAGTCCAGCTAGAAACAAAACAAGTAAACACTAGAATGAAAACACTGTAAGAAACAAGACTTCATTTACCTTATTCCCCATTATATTTTTGGTGCTCATGAGGACAAAGGACATAATAACAGGCACTCAGTAACTGCTGAAGTGAATAGGCAAGTGAATGAACAAAGGTTATAGAAAATATTCTTTGATTTCCTTCACGTAATTGTTTATTCAGAGAAATGCAGAACTCAGAAATAATAACACTGTGTGTCATTTTCCAGGAGATAAAATTAAAATTATAGTAAAATAGTATATCATAAGACACTTTCTCAAGAGAAATAATAAAAAATTCTATTCAAATTTAAATTCTATTAATTTATTGGCCCTAATTCACATCAGGTGAAATGATTTGATATTTGGAATACAACTGTAAAATGTCTGTGTCTTACTTTTAGGAAGTAATTTTAGAGACTCTTATACTAGAATTCCCAACTTCACCTGTAGTAAAACAAAACAAAAAGAAATAAAAGAAAAATTACTTTCTCCTCTTTGAAAGCTGTGAACTTTGCCTTATTACCTATTCCTTTGACAGCCAGTAGTATCAAATTATATAATTAATTATAGAAATGGTGGGTTTAAGATGCACCTAAATAATACTGGTAACTTTTGGAGTTTCTGGGTCTATTATTGAAAAGTAAAATTTTTGGAGTAACAGTGTGGAATGATAAACACCGAAGAGTCAACCCCCAAGCTAAGCATAATGCTGTGTGTTCAGAACAGAGTCAAGTATACAAATGAAATTTCCATTAATTCTAGCTGAGTTTTGTTTCATGGCAATAAACAAAATAGATTCAAACTAAAGGTTGGAAGAATCTCCAGTTCAGACACGAAAGCATATTGTTTTCTAGGGATCAGAATGGAGCTGAGTTAAGGAGTCACCAGCTAGATTTAAAAAGCAATTACCTAGTAACCAAAAAGGGAAAAGAACCCTAATGGTTTGGTCTAGAGGAGGGACTAATTTCCTACTAGGCAAAGAAAATGGAAATAATTAATAATAAATAATTTACTTCAAGTGAGCTGAAGAGATATAGGTAAGATAAATAAGACATATGTAATATGTAAGACAATGTAATTCTGAACTATCAACCAGAGTCCAGTTTGCCTGAGCCGACCCTAGTCAGCACAATGTGGGGAATGTTGCTCTGTTCATTAACTCACTCAACACATTTTTCTTTTTCTTTTGAAATGTATTAAATTTCACAAGAAGTTGTAAAAAGGGTACAGAAAGCTCCCACAAAGACAATATCCTTTTTTTTAAATGATAGTTACATAACCTCAATGCATTGTCAAAAACAGACATTCTGATTTTACTAGGTTTTACATGCACTCCCTTTTGGGTTTTGTTGTGGTATAGTTATACAAAAGTTTATCACACTTACAGATTAAACATCACCAAATCAGGACATGGGACTGTTCTGTCAGAGTAAAGAAATTTCTTTGTGTTATCTCTTAATAATCATGTCTTCTCCCAACTCTAAACTCTGGTAACCACTTATTTGTTCTCCATTCCATCCCTATAATTTTATCACTTCAAGAATGTTATATAAATGGAATCTTACAGCATGATTGGAATTATTTTGTTTTTTTTTTTCAATCAGTACAATGCCCTTGAGATCAATTCAAGTTGTATATATCAAATTATCATTTCTTTTAAAAAATTTTATTTTTAGTTTAAGTGTAAAGTTGACATACAATATTATACTAGTTTCAGGAGAACCACATAGCAATTCAATTATTATATTCATTAGGAAATACTTACCAGGATAAGTGTAGTTACCATTTGTTGCCCTGCAAAGTTATTGTACTACTACTGTTACGGAATACCGGAAAACCTGGACTGGGTTGCTGACGGAAGAACCAAGTAGTACTCAGAGTTCTTGGAGAGTGTAGATTTATTTGACACTGGCAGGCTTGGAGGAGAGTGATCTCCAAAGTTCTGAGCCCTGAGTACAGCAGGGCCATGCCTTTTATACTTCTACTACAGAGCTAGGGGGGAGTCAGCACCCAGAAACTGTTGCAGTAGAAGCTATTAGGTCACTAGAGGTGTATTCAGGATGCTAGTTATATTTTAATCCATTTCTGTAAAGGTTACCCAGCTACTGTATTATAAACTAATGGACTTTTATGACTATGATCAACAAGCTGTTCCATACCACCGACTTCCTGTGTGTGGGGGTTACATTGTTACATTGTTTCAATCCCAAGCACCCAAACACTTTGTGATTTCTCTACATTCCTGAGACTTTAACAAAAACCCTGTTTTCTTGGCTTTCTTGGCTTCCCACCACACCCGCCAAGAGGGGGAGGGATTTCAGAACTTTCTGAGTATTTCCTCATCACTACTGACTATATTACCTGTGCTGTGCTTTTCATCCCCATGACACATTTATTTTATAAATTGAAGTTTGAACCTCTTAATCTCCTTCACCTATTTCACCTATTCGCCTACCCTCTGGCAAGCACCAGTTTGTTCTCTGTGTTTATCAGCATGTTTCTAGGGTTTTGTTTGTTTTTTTAGATTCCAGATATAAGTAAAATCATATGGTATTTGTCTTTGTCTCCTCACTTTTTTTCACTTAGCTTAATGCTCTCTAGGTCCATCCATGTTGTCACTAATAGTAAGATTTCATTATTTTTTATGGCTGTGTGCAAGTCCATTATGTATGTGTACCGCATTTTATTTACTTAATCATCTTTCAATGGTAGAATTCAGCTGTTAAGCCATTGAGACATGAACTTTTGTTTTGGGGGAGTTTTTTGATTACAGATTCAATTTTGTTACTATTTATAATTGGTCTGTTCAGGTTTTCTATTTCTTCCTGACACAATCTTAGAAAATCAGATGTTGCTAAGAATTTATCCATTTCTTCTTGGTTGTCCAGTTTGTTTGTGGATGATTATTTTGTAGTAGTTTCTTGTAATCCTTTGTATTTCTGTAGTGTCAGTTGTAATTTCTCTCATTTCTGATTTTATTTATGAGTTCTCTTTCTTTTATTTATGTGAGTCTGGCTATAGATTTATCAGTTTTGTTTATCTGATCTCTTGCTCTTAGTTTCATTGATCTTTCCAATTGTTTTTCTTTAGTCTCTATTTCATTTATTTCCCCACTGATCTTTATTATTTCCTTCCTTCTACTAATTTTGAGCTTTGTTTATTCCTTTTATAACTTCTTCAGGTGTGGGGTTACATTGTTTGAGCTATTTCTTGTTTCCTGAGGTAGACCTGTAACACTATAAGCTTCCCTCTCAGACCTGCTTTTGCTGGGTCCCAGAGATTTTGAACTATTTTGATTTCATTTTCATTTGTCTCCAGGTGTTTTTTATTTCCTCTTTGGTATCTTCATTGACCTATTGATTATTTAGTAGCTTGTGGTGATGGATACACAAAAAATAAAGAGAAATGAATCCAAGCATAACATCAAAGAAGTCATCAAATCTCAAGAAAAACAAGAGAAGGCAAGAATAGAGAAGAATAGCAAAAATTCCATGTGCTTGTGGATTTTTTTCTTGTAATTGATTTCTAGTTTCACACTGTTGCAGTGGGAAAAGATGCTTCATAGGATGTAAATCTTCAATTTATGGGAACTTGTTTTGTGGCCTAACATGTGATCTACCCTGGAGAATGTTCTATGTGCACTTGAAAATAATGTGTATGCTGCTGTTCTTGGATGGAATGTTCTGTATAAACCTGTTACATCCATCTGTTTTAATGTGTCATTCAAAGCCACTGTTTCCTTATTGATTTCCTATCCAGATGATCTATCCATTGATGTCAGTGGTGTGTTAAACTCCCCTTCTATAATCGTATTGCTGTCAATTTCTCCCTTTATGTCTGTAAGTATTTGCTTTATATATTTAGGTGCTCCTATGGTGGGAGCATAGATATTTACAATGGTTATATTCTGTTGTTGGATTGATCCTTTATCATTATTACTGCTCTTTGTTTCTTTTTACAGTCTTTTAAAGTCTATTTTGTCCAACATAAGTACAGGTATCCAGCTTTTTTTGTTTGTTTCCATATGAGTGGAATATCTTTTTGTATCCCTTCAGTTTCAGTCTGTATATGTCTTCAGTTGTGAAGTAGGTCTCTTGTCGGCAACATATAGGTGGATCTTTTTTTATCCATTCATTCACTGTATGGCTTTTGATTGGATCATTTAGTACATTTCTGTTTAAAGTAATTATTGATAGGTATGTGCTTGTTGACATTTTGTTCATTGTTTCTGTTTTTTTGTTGTTGTTTGTGCTGCTCTTCTCTGTTTTTCTCTTCTCTTGTGTTTCTTGAGATCTGATGACTCTCTTTCGTGTTATGCTTGGAATCATTTCTCTTTCTTTTTGTGTATCTATTATAGGTCTTTGGTTTTGGTCACCATGAGGCTCATACATCCTAGGTGTATATTAAGTTGATGGTCACTTAGGTTTAGATGCACTCCTGTGGAGTTAGTTGGTAGTGCAATGCCCCCTGGTTACTAGAACCGGGTGTGTGCCATCGTGTTGTGATTGGTGGGTGCGCTGGAAGGGTTTTCCCACCTTCCTTTGTAGCAAGAATTGCTTTGGAGGTGGCTGGTCTTGCTGACACTGCTCACCAGGTGTGGCAGGGCAGTAACTGCTTTGGGTGACTCCAGTCCTGATGAAGGTGGCCTGTGGGGTGTGGCAGAAATGACATTAGAGGGGTGCTAGCTGGTGCAGGAGGATTGGTGGGGTGGATCCTCAGCTGAATGCCAGTCCAGGGCAAACAGTACAAGCGAGGTAGGTGGAGTGGGACAGAACCGACTCCTGCAAGCATCTGGCCAGCTAGGATGAAAGAGGGCAAGAAAAATGGTGCCTGCTGGGAATTTCTGTTCCTACAGATATCTCCTACAGATCCCTGCCCCTCTAGCACATGTTCTAAAATTAGACAGTAAATCTTCACGTAACCCAGATACTTTTCACTGCTGCCTGTGTGCTGGGTCTCAAACCAATAATAAGAGCATTGGAGACTCAGTTACCTATAACTCTCTGGCTTTCCTAGAATTAAACAGCATTTTCAAAGCTAGGTATTTTGGGGGCTCATCTTCCCAGTGCAGATCCCCAGGGCAGGGTGGACCCAATGTGGAGTTTGATCCCCTCATTCTTTAGGCAGGACCTCCTCACGTGTGTTATTCCTCCTGCTGTGTATTGCCACGATGGAGGCTTGGTTCCTGACCTTATCTCTGACCTCCTACTCTTCTCTCTATTGTCTTCTCTTTATGCCTTTCACTGTGAAAGTTCTATTCTGCCAGCATTCAGGTAATTTCTGAGTGAGTTGCATTATATGCAGTTGTAGCCTTCATGTATGTAGAGAAGGAGAGCTTAGGATCCTCCTTCTCCCCCGTCCTTCTGAGATTCCCCCATGAGCTATAATTCAAAAGCTCATTTATTTTTGTTGCTGAGTAGTATTACATTATATGGCTATATCACAATTTATCTATTTACCCAGTTGAAGGACATTCAGGCCATTTCCATATTTTAGCTATTATAAATAAAGAAGCCATGAGCATAGAGTTGTTATAGAAATGTTCCTTCTAATTTTAAGAGACAGCCTACCTGCAGTAAATGAAGAGTTATAGTTATTCTGCATTCTCACAATCAATATGTTTATTGAGAACTAACTACGTGCAAGACACGATACCAGTATCCAAAACTTTAAGCAAACTGGACATAGCTTTGCCTTTTATAAATTAGTAAGGGAGGCTGACTTGATCAAATTTAGCAGCTTGTTAAATGAGAAATATAGAAAGGTCCCTCATCTCTAGGTTATAAATAATATTATAGTTCTAACATGGACACATAGCAAATTATTTGAATATAAACTTGAAGTCAATACCAAATAAATAACTTTTGGAAAGCACCAATTAAGCACAATTCCCACATTTCACAGATGACAAAACTGTGGATTGATGAACTGGCATCACAGTCATAAAACTGGATGACAAAACTTCAGATTAGAACCTTGGATCTCTTGTTGCTATTTTTGTATTTTCTCACTATATCATAGGGTCACAAACGAATAATTTTTTATTTCATTAGTGTTAAACCTAAAGATATTCCCATTCTTTCAGAAAATCTGATATTATACAAATATGTCACTATCCATTGCCAAGAAAGGGCTAGAATGTGTTAAAATAAAAATTAATATCCACTACAATGAAATCAATTAAGAAAATAACATAGCAATTTGAACATCTCCTTTAAAAAAAGTTATTAAAATAATATGTGTGAGTAGCAATTTAAAAAATCAAATTACATGCCTAGCACAAGCTTTCCTTTTCCTGGTTGTGAGAAAGTAGAAATATGAATTAAATGTGCTCCATTAGCTGAACTTTATGAAACTGTTCCAGGGAGATTGTGTTCCCTGAACTCACATCTATCTTTATTAGTTTTCAAATCCATTTTAAGTGAGGTATTTTACCTTTTTATTGATATTGTTTTAATATTTTAATGAGTATTTGGTAAGTGTGAGACTTGTTCCCAATGGAAATCAGTCCATATTCTCAAAAAGTAATGCAAGCAGAAATGAAACAGTTCTATTTCTCAGACAAAAGTAATTAGCTATTATAATTGGATCATTGTTAGAAAACATTCATTGTATTGTTGGACTCTGACAATGGAAACACTATCAAGGTTTTTTTCCCTAAAGCCAGACAAGTTTATACCACATATTTTATGGAAAATGTGGGTGGGGAGGACAACTAGACCTCAATTAATTATAACATACAATAAAAATCTCTGTAACATGTAGTGCTATTACACAGAGTGAAAAGGAGATCAACAGAATATGGAAAATACAGACATAAAAGCGGGCATATGAAAACAGATAGTATACTAAGACGTTAGCATCCAAACACCTGAGGCAAAAGGGATGTATTTACATGGCCCTGGTACAATTTGTTTGCCACTTGGGAAAATATAAGATCAATGCTATTCCTTACACCATATGCATGAATCAACTCTAAAAGGATCAGAGATCTAATGTAAAATATATTTATCCAAGTAGTACAAGAAAATGTATGTGACATTTTCTATAACCTGGATGTGGAGGAAGGCTTTATAAGTAGAAGTTAAAATCTGATGGAATAAAAAATGATTGATATATCAATTCACATAGAAATAATTTTGAAAGACCTTTGTGTGGCAAACTAACCAAACAAAACAACATAGGCAGAGTCAAAAAAAGATGCCAAATAGGAAGAAAATATTTACAAAATAGAGTCCATATAAAGAGTAATATACGAGCATATAAACGTTTTTCAAATTAAGAAATTTCTAAAAGTTCTTTTAAAAATAGTCAAACTTTAGGAAATAAGTCACATAAAAGATGAAAATAGTCTTATATGAAAATATATTTACCTTCATATATGAAAAAGCATTATATAAACTAACACTACATTTAGGTACAATTTCTTACATACCAACACGGCAAAAACTTAGAAACTTAACAATTCATGAAACTGTGGAGGAACTGTTATATACTATGAGAAAAATGCAAAATGGCACAAACCTCGATCGAATACAGTTTGGCAGTTTTTAGTCGAACTATCTATGCATTTGTCCTTTGACACAGTCATCTTACATCTATGAATTTAATCATTAAGATATAGTTTCAGTAATACAAAAATAGATATGCACATTATTATTTATTGTAGCATTATTTGTTATTGCAAAACATTGAAAACTATGTAATACCCATACACAAGAAATTGTAAGAATTAATTATGACACGTGCACATAATGGATACTATGTAGCTATATAAAAGAATGTAGGTGTCCATAAATTTATATGGAGTGATTTCCAGACTATATTGTAAACTAACAACAACAAAAAGCAAATAGCAAAAGACTCCAGAGGATATATAATATGATAGTGTGCCAAAATGACGCAGAGGTCAGCTTGCAGGATGCTTCCTCTGGCCAACTCTGGAAGAATTTGAACCTCTAGTTAAATAAAGACAGTAATGAATTATAACCCATTGAATAAGGTAAGAATCCATGACTGCATACTATCAAAAATATGTAAACAAATTTAAAGAGGAGAAAATCTCCTCATCACAGTAGAATTATCAATCATAAATATAGAAGAATAATAGAGTTAGAAAATGACCATTTTCCATCATCACAGTAAAAACTGTTAATGTTGGTAGGCCAGGGGGAAGACAAGATAGCATGGCAAAGACAAGTAATGACTCTATAGCATCTTACTTCACTGATGGACAGTGACTGCAGTGTCGCAGGGGCTTGATAATATGAGTGAATGTTGAAACCACAATGCTGTTCATGTGAAACCTTCATAAGATTATAATTAATGATACTTTAATTTTTAAAAAAGTCAGTGTCCTGGGGGACAAAGAAAATATTTAAAATCTTCCAGATTTAATTTTTCAAGATTAACAGAGATTCAAAAGATAAGTCAAATACATGCATACACAAACTGGATATGATCCTGTAGCGGTAAAATTAGTTAGGAGGAATATTATATTATTGAGGCAATGGAAGAAAATGGAATGTGAAGTGTAGATAAAAAATATTATACCAATGTCAAATTTCATGAACTTGATAATTATACTACAGTTATATAAGAGAAACTTCTTGTTCCTACAGAAATCATATTAAAGTATTAAGCAGTAAATGGGGCATGGTGTTTGGAGCTTTATTTAAACTGTTCAGAAAAAATTCTATCTAGAAAAAGAATGATGCAAATGGGACAAAATGTTAAAAACAGTGAATCTGCGTAAAGGGTATTTGACAAGCCTGGTTATGTTTGATTAGATGTGAATATTTTGGATAAAAAAATTACAATGACTCTTATATATGCTATTATTCTTTAAAGAGGGTTAGATTTTCTTTGACAGCAGACAGTATTGTAGACAGTGTATCAACTACTCCTAGTGTTGGTTCTGTTGACTGTTGATTTAAAGCTCTGTAGAACTATTTATAACAACTTTGCTGTTACTTTAGATTTGTGATGTTTACTCCTAAAGTGTGTCTGATACCCAAAATATGGCTTTACTTCTAGGCTGTAGCCTTTCTAGATTTAACAGAAGACTTGCAGTGCTTGAGAGATGGTTCCAGGTTTCCAGGGCTTGAACTTCAGTTTCTGTCTCCACAAAACTGTATGGCTGATTAAATTTCTGCTTAATTCTATTGCTGGGCTTTAGTGTTAGTTTTCCTTTTCTTTTTCTGTTCTTTCTTCCTTTTTTGTAGTCAAAACCAAAATTTCAAAAGTCATTATTTGAGTGCACATTTGATATTCTTTCTTTTTTCAGACACATGCCCATAGTACAAAGGTAGTAACTAGGAGACTGATCATATAAATTCAAATCTTTATATGATATCCATTCATCTTTCAGTTATACCTCATTTTACACTAATTTGTCATAAAAGTACTTTCAATATATAGAATCAATTATGTATAAAAGGCATTAAAACCTATGATGTTTGTTTTAGTCTTGGTAACCTTCATATATGCTGCATATATGTGTGTGTGATCATAAATGTGTACAAGAATACCTCAGAAAAATTATGGATTTGGTTCCAGAGCATCACAATAAAGAATATCACGACAAAGCAATTCAAATGTATTTTTGGTTTCCCAGTAAATATATTATGTTTATACCATATTATAATCTCTTAAGTGTGAAATAGCATTACTTCTAAAAAAGCAAAGTACATACCATAATCTAAAAATATTGCTAAATAATGTTAATCATCTTCTGAGCTTCTATTGATTTGTAATCTTTTTGCTGGTGGAGGGTCTTGCCTCAGTGTCATTGGTTATTAACTGAGCCGGGTGCTAGTTGCTGAAGACTGGGGTGGCTGTGACAATTTCTTACAATAAGATAGCAATGAAATTTGCTGCATCAGTTAACTCTTCCTTTCACAAGCTGTTTCTCTGCAGCATGTGATTCTGTTTGAGAGCATTTTACCCACAGTAAATGTTCTTTCAGACTTGGAATCAATCCTCTCAAATCCTGCTTCTGCTGTATTTACTGATTTATGTCATATTTGAAATCCTCTCTTGTCATTTCAACAATCGTCACAGAATTTTCACCAGTAGTAGATTCTATTTCAAGAAACCATTTTTTTTTTTTTTGCTCATCCAAAAGAAGTAACTCCTTGTCTATTAAAGTTTTATTGTGAGATTGGAGCAATTCAATCACATCTTCAGGCATACTTCTACATCTAGTTCTCTTGCGAGTTAGCCACATCTGCAGTTACTTTCTCAACTGAAGTCTTTAACCCTTCAAAGTCGTCCATGAAGGCTGGAATTAACTTCTCCCAAATTTCTATTAATGTTGATATTTTGACCTCTTCCCATGAATCATGAATGTTTTTAATGGCATCTAGGATGGTGGATCCTTTCCAGAAGATTTCCACTTTACTTTGCCCAGATCCAACAGAGAAATCACTCTCTAAGGCAGCTGTAGTCTCATGGAAATGTATTTCTTAAATAGTAAGACTTGAAAGTTAAAATCACCCCTTGTTCTATGGGCGGCAGGATGGATATTGTGTTTACAGGCATGAAAATGACATTAATCTCATTGCACATATCAGAGAGAAGAGCAGTCATATTTTGAATGTTTTTTTGAGCAGCAAGTCTCAACAGTGGGCTTTAAATATTCAGTAAACCATGTTGTAAACCTATGTCCTGTTATCCAGGCTTTGCTGCTTCATTAATGAAGCACAGGCAGAGGAGATTTAGCATAACTCTTAGGGCCGCAGAATGTTTGGATGACAAATCAATGTTGGGTCAACTTAAAAGTCACCAGTTGCATTAGCCCTTATCAAGAGAGGCAGCCTATTCAATGAAGCTTTGAAGCCAGGCATTGATTTTTCTCTAGTTATGAAAGTACTAGATGGCATCTTCTTCCAATAGAGGGCTGTTTCATCTACACTGAGAACCTGTTATTTAGTGTAGCCACCTTCATTCATCATCTTAGCCAGATCTTCTGGATAACTTGCTGTGGCTTCTACATCAGTACTTGCTGCTTCACCAGCACTTTTATATTACAGAGATGGCTTCTTACCTTAAACCTCATGAACTAACCTCTGCTAACTTCAGATTTTTCTTATATAGCTTCCTCACCTCTAGCAGACTTCATAGAATTAAAGAGAGTTAGGGCCTTACTGTGGATTACGCTTTGACTTAAGAGAATGTTGTGGCTGGTTTTATTTCTATCCAGACCACTAAAACATTCTCCATATCAATGAGATATGCATGACTGTTCTTCTTTCTTATAATTCATGTGTTCACTGGAGTAGAATTTTTAATTTCCTCTGAGAACTTTCCCTTTGCATTCATAACTTGGCTAATTGTTTGGCACAAGGGCCTAGCTCTCGGTCTATTTTGGCTTTCACCATGCCTTCCTCACTAAGCTTAATTGTTCTAGCTTTTGATTTAAAGGGAGAGACATGCAGCTCTTCCTTTCACTTGGACACTCAGAGGCCATTGCAGGGTTATTAATTGGCCTGATCTCAATATTGTGTCTCGGGGAATAAGGCAGCTCCAGGGGAGGGAAGAGATGGGACACTGGCTAGTTGGCTGATCAACACACCCAACATTTACCATTTAAGTTTGCCATTTTATATGGTCATGGTTCATGGTATCCTCAAACAATTATGATAGTAATATGAAAGATCAATGATCACAGATCATGATAATAAATAGAATAATGAAAATGTTTGAAATATTATGAGAAATACCCAAATGTGACATGCAATAAGCATATGCGTGAGACATGCAATAAGCATATGCTGTTGGAAAAATGGCACTAGTAGATTTGCTTGACACAGGGTTGCCACAGACCTTCAATTTGTAAAAGACATAATATTTGTGAAGCACAATAAAATGAAGTGCAATAAAAGCAGGTGTGTCTGTATGTGTGTGTGTGTGTGTGTGTGTGTGTGTGTGTATTTTCTTCCAAGCACAGTAAACTCAGGATATGTAAAATCTATTTTCAAATATCCTATCCTAAGGTGCTATTATTTTTGTGAAGATGCTTTTATTAGACATGACTGATGCTCTCACTCAGGAGAGGATCTAGGACAGAAGAAAACTTAAATAGTTAATTCATAGTAAGAATTGCTAGGCTGAGTCATTAACTTTAATGAAGAGCATTTTTTTCTTTCCTTTTTATATTTTATCCATTCATGTAATAAATAATAGTCATAATAAAATGAAAGTGATAATGATGATTTGCGTGCTTATATAATTTCACACTTCCAGAAGGACTAAAGCATATCCCATTGATGACTTGTTTAAATTATATGTCTTAAAATGGCACTTGATGTTTTAAAATAGAAAATGTATTTTGGGAGAATTTTATACCCAAAATAAATCTGCCTCAATTAGAAAGTTTGAGTCCTCATTCTCCTGCTCATTTAGCTTAATGAATGCTATTAGCATGGGCTGTTGATCATAATTGATAAGATATGAGTTGCTTTCTCTTTCCCTTATGTTTCCTGCTTCAGGAAAAAATCCTTCATGCAGGTTGGATTTTTATAAGCTCAGTCCTTCCTCATCACAGGATAAGGTTGATGAAACAAAAAATTCATTTGGAGTTAACTTCGATAAGGATATCAGATTTAAATCCTTGCTTTCCAAATTAGCTGTGGAAATTCAAGCATATTGAAGAATATGTGTGATAATGCTTTAGAGTTTTGAGGATTAAAAATATTTATAAATATATTAAATAATATTTGTAATATGAACAAAATCATTTACTCTACCAAATTGATACAGACTTATACACATATACATATGTGCATATGAAAGAGTATGTGTATTTATGTATGTATGTACAGTTACCAAGATATTATATCCCCTCTTAATCTTAAAAAGGATAAGTTTTCTTTAAGGAATAAGATAGTCTCTTTAGGGACAGGTCTCTAATTCACCTATCAGTAATGTTAAGGAAAACTGATAATTATTCCATGGTAATATGTAAGTGTCAGAGCCCCAGAGAACTGGTTGGATGGCCCAAGCCAAACCATGTGCAATTAAATGGCTTTCTTTTGGCATCATTTTAATAGTCTATTCTAGAGGAACAAATGCATTGGTAGAAATTTCAGACTTGGGAGTTCATACTATACTAATACAGGGATGGTACATTTTTGTCTTGAAAAAGACCATCAAATCAAAGTTTGTCTTTCATATGATATGTGGCTCAGAATTTTTGATATTCTATTTTTCTGATGTAGGGAAATACTTTAAAAGATGATTCAGAAGTATCCTATTAAGAAAACTGGGGATTGTAAACCTGTTAGAAATGCCAGCAAACCATGAGGGGTTTATAAATAACTTCTGTCTGTCATGTAGAAACAAAAACAGTAAAGCAAACAAACAAGAAAACTATAAAATCAACTACAAGACTTGAATCTTAACAGTAAAGGTGAAGTTGGATGTAAAAGAGTGAATGAACAGAAAGGAGAGAATGCAGTAGGAAGAAATAGCAAAAATAGAATATAGAACAAAACAGAGAGTCTATGAAGAACAGGAGAAATATGGTGTAGAAAGAAATAAAAATTAAGTGTAACATAAGTGCAAACTTACAAAAACAAGGAACCTTAGACTTGTATTTAGGCCAACCAAGGCTTTCATGAGATTGGCAACAGTTGGATGTTGAGATATGTGCTGTCCCCTGAATACAAGCTACAACCAGGACAGCTATTTTTCTCAAGTTATGAAACAAATATTCCAGCTGAAGAGATCATTAAAGGCTTGCTGACTGTCATTTTGAATTTACTGGAGCGTTTAGTAAACACAGTTGGGTTGTTCTGCCTAAATCAAAAATACACCCTTTCCTTGGGAGTTACCTTTACAATCAACCTCTGTGGCCTTTAGAGCCAATTTTGTGGGATATTATGGATAATAAGAGAAAACTCTAGAGCGATACATAGTGTCTGGGTTCAAATACTAGTCTTGCCACTTACTCCCTGTGTGATCTTTGATAAGTGCTACAGACTGAATGTTTGTGGCCCCCTACAATTCATATGTTAAAGCCTCATCATCAGTGTGATGATATTAGGATATGAGGCCCTGGGAGGTGGTTAGGTCATGAGGGTGAAGCCCTTATGAATGAGATTAGTGCCCTTATAAACAAGATCTCGGAGGGCTCCTTTACTCTTTCTGCCATGTGATGACACAGCGAGAAGCCAGTCACCCATGAACCATGAAATGATTTCTCACTCGTCACCAAATCTGCTGATGACCTGAATTTCCCAGCCTCTAGAAATGTGAGAGAGAAATTTCTATTGTATATAAGCCACCCAGTCTATGATATTCTGGAATAGCATACCAAAGTAAGACAATAAGTAATAATAACTCTTTGTGCTTCAGTGTCCTCATCTACAAAAAGGGAACAATAAGACTGTCTCAGAATTTAATCTTCCACATTTATGAGTATTAAATGTGTTGAGTAATTTAAATGCTTAGAAAGTGCATGTCATATAATAAGTACTACATGCTTGTTGAAGGAAAAATAAAAACTATATGTGCCTTTCATTAATTCAATAAATATTTATCGCATCTATTATTTGCCAGGCACTGTTCTGGGCACTTGAGATTCTTAAGTCAGCAGAACAGACAAAAATCCTTACTTTCTTGGAAATGACATATTCTGTGAGATGTAACTAGGTGTAACAATGATGATAATATCTTGTTAAGCTCTATTCCAATGTCTGGATATATTATCGTTCCTGACAAGTTAGCCCTATTCCTGACCCCATTTCACAGATAGAAAGCTGTTTCAGAAATGTTAACGTCTAATACCTATATGTTTCAAAATATCTATCTTTCCTACAATTTGTCTACTTTTATTAGTCACCTACTCATTCATTTGTTCATTTATCTAACATATAGCTATTACTGTTTTCTGGCAGATCCTGAGTGCAAAGCCAGAGATTCTGGCTCCAGAATCCCTGTTCTTAATTTGTTCTTAATCTGCAATTAATAATTTGGTAAAGCTGGAAACAATTTCATCCATGTTGAGCTAATTGTAGACTTTTAATTCCCATTGAATTTCTAATTCAAAGATGTTATTTATCTAGTGCTAGATTTTGAAATACCTAAAAAAATTTATATCATCTAAGTATTTTTCTTCATTCTGTAACTCAACACATCATCACAGTCACAATACCATGTCAAATCTACTTTTTAAATATACTTTGAACATATTGTTCTTCCCGATTTCCAGCCCTGATGCCTTAGTTCATGTTTTAGTTACCTTTACATCAAGAGATGTATGTTTAGATTACATACATTCCTTAACCAGCTTTATTTTCTTCATAATATTCCTCAAAAACATATTTCTGGTCATGTTTATCTCATAACTCTCAATGAACTCTTCAGCATGTATTGAATCATGTATCCAAACTTATATAGATGCACAAACCCTTCATAATGTTGCTGTCACCTGGTTCTCTAACATGGCTCTTGGCCTGGAATGAGATTAGTCCTTCAGTATATTACTTAGATGTTTCCTGTATTAGAGTTCTCCAGAGAAACATACAGATATAAACATATAGCTATGTATCTCCTATTGGCTCTGTTCCTAATACCTAAATGTTTCTAAGTATCTATCTTTCTTTCAACTTATCTATTTTTATTTACTTCACTTTTTCATTTATCCGTACATATAATGAGGCTCATAAGATCAGGAAGACTGCAAAGTTCCATGATCTGCCACCTGCAAACTGGAGACCCAGGGAAACTGGTGGTGTGGTTTGAAGGTCTGAGAGCAGAAGAGCTGATGATGTAGATTCTAGTCCCTCCTTGAACGCCTAAGAACTCGGAGCACGGAGGGAGGGAGAAGATCAATCATCCAGGGCAACCAGAAGGTAGAGAGATCAAGAGTCCTCCCTTCCTCCACCTTTTTTTTCTACTCAGGCCCTCAGTGGATGGGATGACCCCACCCACCCTGGGAAAGGCAATCTGCTTTACATAGTTACTAGTTCAAATGCCACCCTCTTCCAGAAACACTTCACAGGCACACTCAGAAATAATGCTTAACAAGTTACCTGGACATCCTGTCATCAGTCAACTTGACACATAAAATGAACTATCATGTTATTTTTTTCAGAAAACTTTTCCTGGTCTCTCCTTCTACACATCCCCCTGTCAGTACTGCTTTCTCTGGCCTCTATCTGCAACTTAAATTTTTTCTCCCCTTTTTGTCCTAATTAATAAATATTTAATATATTCATTGTTGTCTATACATATGTGTCTCATACTAGACCAAATTCCTGGAAGAAGTTTTGTGCCTTATTCATTATTCTATTCTTTGGCTTAGTGCAATATTCGCCACAGACTAATTGTTCAAAAAATGCTTATTAAATTATGTTAAGTAGAGCATTGAGGAAAACTGACATCCTATTATACAATTATTACTTTAGCCACTTGCTCCTTTTCACTTATTTGATCATTACTCATAATAAAGAAAAAGTTGGTGTCACAAAGAAAAGCACTACTTTTCCTGTGAAAGGATTGAATTTCTTTGTTTTCTCAGGTTGACATGTTAACAAATGGGTATTTAGTGCATATTCCCATCTGGCAGTTTTCAGACAAATAAATTAGAAGAGAAACTGTACTAAGTGAAATCTCATTAACTTTCCTCATGTCACATTTATTTGAAAAGCTTAATAATCAGAGCCAGCTTATGGAATAAATAGCTTTTAGGAAAGTTTGTGCAATACTAAATGCTGTCATGTCTAGGGCTTCAGTTCCTGTGAACAGCCCCGCCGGGAACACCACTCTGAGATTATGATTGGAGGATACTTAATGCAAGGGACTGATTACACAGGTAATGAAAGACCTGAGACGCAAAACAGGACACCTGTAAGGTTACCTCAGAGATTAAGAGGCAGAAAACCGTTACAACCCCTAGGTCCGAGGGAATGGTAGTACCATAAGGTTTTGGAGATCAGAAGCAGCCGGGGGAAGTTGGAATCACGGAGAGCTTTTCTGGAGGGAGGCGAGGCAGATGAAGAACTGGAGGAACAGTGTGGCTGAGACGTCACTTCAGACCCAGAGGGAGGCACATACCCTGGCTCTGTACTCACTGTTCACTCTCCTGCCACTGCGTGCACCGATCAAACCCAGATGGAAACCAGCTGTCATGGAGCCTGAGAAATGCAGCCTGCAGCAATTACCCTTTCCGCGGGATACACAGCAGGGCAGAGCGATACCGAGAAAGGGATCTGAGGGCAAAGTTGTCTCGGAGGACGATTGTCTAAGGAATATGATTCTATTTGTACCTTAAACTTTAAAACTCAAATCTAGGCTCTATCTTTTGGGGAACTGGTTTTTAGCTGGTAAACAGAATGTATAATTTGAAAATTCTCTATGATTTGAAACATATCGCAGTAGTTTATGATAGAGTCATATGGGGATCTGACCAAAAGATTTTTTTTTTTCTGGAAACTGTGATCCCGTGAGAGAGCAGTAGTCTATATTCACTTATCTGACTACTTAATTGACACTTTAGAAACTGGTTCTG
This sequence comes from Manis pentadactyla, assembly GCF_030020395.1. Classification (NCBI taxonomy): domain Eukaryota; kingdom Metazoa; phylum Chordata; class Mammalia; order Pholidota; family Manidae; genus Manis; species Manis pentadactyla. Next base: position 63,401,294 of record NC_080025.1, on the reverse strand, counting down.
TATAGCAGAGGTGATTTCACTGGGAGAAAGTTCGGCAACCACCTGCCTCAGTGGTGGGGAAAGAGAGGAGGAAGAACGGATGATCACAACAGCCACCAGAAGGAAAGTATTAGGATGGTGGCACCTTGTACAGAGTGCCAAGGAGGTGCCTTGGGTATACCTTGGCAGGCAGCAGTACAAGAAGGCTAGGCAGAGGAGGACAGAAAGGGAACTGAGGGCCCCTGAAGGAAATCTCATCTACTTCAAAGTGTGGTCCAGAGAAGTTCCTGGGTGATTCTCAGGTGGGGTTTCTGTCTGGGCTTAATGACAGAAGGCTTCTCTTTAGGAAGGAAAACACAGCAATAAAAGTTTGAGTGAATACTAGTGTGCTTATATGGAAGCTATGCTAGCATAGCAAAGTGTAGTTTCCGTTTATTTTGATTAGGGGCAGGAAGGTATCAGTGGAGACTAAGCAAGGTCAAGAGCTTCTCCAGCCACCTCGACTCCGCTACAATCTCTGACTTTTATTTCTATGCATATGTAATACCTAGTCTGCATAATGTATTTTTCACTGGAATCAAACATGCTTCTGTTTTATTCCATCTCTCATATTATCTTGTATATGTTACCCTTTTTTCTAAAGTGAAAAACAAATTCAACATTCTTTGTCAAACATCTTCATTAATCATTAATACCCTGATGCAATGTAGTACAGAAAGCATGGCTTCGTTTTTTAATGAATAGTAAAAATGACATTGAAAAATGTTTCTTGACTGAAGTTTTATGGACTTGTTTGATTTATACTTTCATCCAGGTCAATTTAATTTCAAATTTAAGCAAAGTCAAAGTGGGGAGTTTTTTGAATATGTAGCATCTTGATTATGAAGACTGAAGTTTAATGGAATACATGTATGTGTTCATATTAATGTAAGTAAATGGAAATGTATAAATCAAACCAACAAAATTCTAGAAAATATAATATAAATGTAATTTTTCTTCGGTTGGTGAGTAGCATTGAAAAGGAGATTTCTTGTAAAGTTTACTGCTATTGAGGCTGTGAGAAGAGGGGTTCCTGAATATGTAATACTTCTGAAAATTTTCATGTTTCAAAATATCTTCAGGATCCTCCTTCAGTTGGAAACTTCTTGGAATTAATAAGATTCTCTTAAAATGTAAATATCATATGAGGATATGAAGTCATTTCATCATTTACACATCAGTAATAATTCTTTTAAGATAAGGTCTTTGGGTTGAAAGGTTGTGACTTTATTTAGAAGCCTCAAGTAATATAGGATCTATTTATAGTAAGGGTATCTACAAAGAGAAACTCAGAAAATGAACAACTGGGGCACAGGAGGAGGAATTTTCAGGGGGATCCCAGTACAGACAAATGGATATTTATTGTAGTGCATTTTCTTAGTTTTATTCTCTTTCTACTCTCCATTACTACTAATCATTTGTCTTACATTGTTCTTCCTATATTTCTCTCTATCCCATAGGATTATCTGTCAGAGTTGCTGCTTCCTAATCTTATTCATATTTGTGGTTTTCTGACGAATTTGGGTGCAATGATTTCATGACCCTTCTCACATCCTTTCAGCTTCAACAATTTCTCACTGTGCCATTCTCTGGCTATATTCTTAGACAAAATTAATCCATGTAGTTTATCTTTTTTCTCCAGGCCACTTGGGCCACTGCCCAGACTGTGGGATGTGGGTTAGATATCCATCCATGATCCAATTAGTTGTGGTCAGAAACCAAATGTCTCAAAGTGAGAGGAAATCACCCATACATACCAGGTTTTAAAGCAACTTTGGTGGCAGTTGCAGGGGTGTGGTGGGTGGAGGTTAAATAAGTGTTTCCTTAACAGAGACAGAATTTTCCCTGAGGCCCAGCTCATTTCAAATTCAGTCATGGAAGAAAGAGAAATGGATTTCTGCTTCTAAAACTTCAGTATCATACATTTTTGTCAAGAAGAAGATGTCTTATTTTGCAAGTGAGGGCCAGAGAGGTTAAGTGAGATGTGCCCTACTGTATAATTAGCTACTGGAATAGCTGTGACTAATACCTAGGGGTTCTGTTTCTTGTAGCACACGAAGCTATTTCCAGCTCCTTAGTCATTTGGGACTGAACAAGAACAGAAAAAAATATTTTGCCTGTGAATGAACAATCCTTACACTAAGCCTGTTTAACATAATTCTGCAGACTGTGGCTGACCAACTTTGTGGGGAGGCATTAATGGACAGGCTTGAAGCTTCTGAATGTCTTGCAACTAGTTTGTCTTTCAAGTTAATGACACACATGAAACAGGTTTCTTGCCAAAGGCCTTGTTTTCAGTATGGATATAGAATATGAAAACAAAGATAGGGAATTTAGCTGGAGGCAAATAATATTAGCCACTTTCTTTACCTAAGATTTATTACATAATCCAGATTCTATTTTTGAGTTATAGGCACACCAAAAATATCAATACTTGAAAAGTAATCCATGTATCTCAAGGAGTGAAAATATTATATAGAAATAAGAACTTTTTTTTCTAAAAGTGGTCTTGGGATGTCACAAAGTATTAAATACAGTGCTAAGTGAGAACAGCTTGATCAAAGCTGTTAATGGTGAACTCACAGACACAAGCAGCAGTGAAAGGCTAGAGCTTCTGTCTCTTCCCACGCCTTCATGCACTATCCAAGAGACTGATGCTGCAATGTGTGAATCTGAGATATTTGTCATATATGGACTCAAGTGAGCGCTGAGAGATGAAATTTAGTAAGAGTAGGGCAGGACTTGTTAGCATAGGAAAAAAGGGAGATGACAGGAACCTACTGAATGGAAGAAATGAAAGAAGGAAGGGAGGAGTAAAGAGAAGAAGAAGGAAAAAAAGGTAGGCAAATTTTTGTTTCAGAAAGCTCCAAGAAATAGATAATAGGTAGTGATGTTGGCCACTGAGGTGCAGGCTTTCAACCCCTTGGTGTATCTGAGTCCTTTACAAGGCAATTACAGTTGAAGCAAAGGTATAGAAAATTTGTACATCGTTTGGCACTTACCAGTATATGTCTTATTTAAATGAATGATATTACATTTTAAAAAGTTATGTTCCTGATTCTCTTTAAGAATGAGGGAAATACAAGGGAAAAGAATGTTATTAATAATATATTTCAACAGAAAATAGTAAAAACCTAGCTCAGTTATGTTTCTACTGACTGCCATTTATAATATTATGTTAAAATACTATGGAGTACATATTTCTCATGGAGAAAAAGGAAGAAAAATCATGTTATGATACTAGGTACCATTTATCTATGACAAGGCCCATTTTTTTCTTGAGTATGATGCAAGTTAAACATTACCAAGGTCCTATAGTTATGCTTCTTGTGTTAGAAACGGGATGGATACTCTTGTAGTCAGAGAACCTAAATTATAACTTCAATTAATTGAGGAGTTCTGAACGTGCAGTTCCATGAAACCTCCTACACACAGACTGAAAAACAGGCTCCCTACTAGAGATTATTGCATCTCTGAGTTCAGTTTAGAACACGACCCAAATTTCCAAGAAATTTAATTAAAAAATTTTTAAGGGACCTCGTGACTCTGACTGCTAGCTGATTTTGTTCATAGTGTTATTTTCCCTAGCATTTCTCTTTTCTGTGCATTATGGCAAGGAGCCAAGTGCTAAACTGTAAGTTAACTGTACACCATTGAAAGTGGATGATCTATTCCATTAGGGCTGACAACCAAACAGAACAAAAGAACACAGGTCATCATCCTAATGTTAGTATGAAGTAACTTACTCTTGTTTAGTATTTTCAACCACACTTAAGTTTGCCCTTTAGTTTTTATAAGTAACTAATAAAATAAAAATTAAATCTTTGCTATTTATTCCATTAATAACAGTAAAACAAATTTAAAAGATTGATAATTGAGGTAATTTAACACATTATAATGGGGAAATACTTGGTTGTTGATTGTACTTATATTCTTGCCAATATTTAAGCTTTTGACCTCATGATTATTTTTATAAATGAATGAATCAATAGCATAGGCGTTCACTCATATTCAACTCAGTTGTATTCCCTTCTCAAATTTGATTGTATTGTTTCTGTCCTCATTTAACTGTTTAACATTGTTTTCCTCCTCCTCCTTTTCTTTTATTCTTTCTCCTCCTTCAACTTTGCTTTAGATTCTGATGGCTTTAAACATATAAATTATCCTATTCTGATGGGACAAGACATGTTTCCCACTTCTTATTTGCAAACATGTATCAATGGCTCATTATTATTCTATGTGATAATAGATAGATCTTAACACTTTCAGTATGAATAAGGCAAGAAGAGAAAAATATTATTATGAAATTATATCATTAATTAATCAATTTTCTTGTTTTTGATTTCTATAGACTACAATTCAAATTCTAACTTTTGGGAGCATTTTTGAATCAGAATTAAAATTTTACTTATGTGTGAACAATCTGATCATAGTTAAGTTTAAAACTTACCAAAGGTTAATATAGTTAATGTAGAACAACTCAGTTGTTTATAATTACTTATCAATGCTTTTAAAATGAAGCCACATCTCAGAATTTTGAAAGCTTAAATTGGAAACCCAACACAAAATTCTGTATTTTCATTGTCTCAGGATGAGGGAATGAACAAGCTGGTTTTGTGATTTTAAAGGGGTTAAGCATAAGCTTAAATAGGCTTCAAGCTTTTGGGTTTTTTTCCTTTAAATTATCAAACTGTCTTTTTCAAATGGACCATGATGTTTGCCCTTTTACATTTATGATGGATGCTATGCAATTAACATTATCATGACAACTGAAATGTGAAAGCAATGGGCCAAAAGTAATTGCAATAAAATAATCATGGCATTTTTCAAGTGCAGGAGTGGAAGGTATTCTACCTCAGCATCTGATCTTTTTTTTTTAACCTTTACTTAACATATGAACTTGTTTTACTATTAAACAGATTTCTTTCTTATTCAAGGCCTATACAACTATATTATTCTAGATAAACTTGTGTTCTTCTTGTTTTATGAGAATAAGGATAACTTCATAAAAAGTAAATTCAGCAAATATTAGTTGGTTTACTTATTCTTTGTGTTAATCACCTTAATTCATGATTATTGTTTACCTTTAGAAGTCAATGTTATATTGGACTACCAATGAGATAAATAGTTATGTGTCAGCATTAGCATTATTCACTTTCATTCTATCTGCTTGTGGGGACTCTCATAAGTCGGTTGTATTAAATGTCCTCCTGTATTTATGAGTGATTATTATTATTATTTTGTTTAGTACCTTTATGTTACAGAGCATACCAGAATCTTGCATTTCAGCTTTATTTTCCCTAATACCTCGCATTTTATACTTTTCAGTTGAAAGTCTTAAAGTTTTTCATATTGCCAATTAGAGTTTGAAGAGACAAATACTCCAGATATTTTTTCCTTTTTTCCCACTTTTTAAAAACAGCAATAGTAGTTATGATATACAGTTTATGAGCTTATGTATATTTTATATTTCTGAACAAAATTCTTAGACAAATTATGATTTCATCAAAGTTTTGATCAGTTTCTCTGATCAGACTTGATGGTATAATTTCTAGCTTATATTCAGTAAAGCTATATAACATACTGTAAGTAAGTAGAAAGAGGATATGAAGTATGCTTTGGAAGTCAGCAATAGTGAAAGTCAGCATGAAAGAACCTCTAAGCTTGAAATTATGCATTCAGGATTCTAGCTCCAGTTCTGTTATTACCTATAATCTAGCTGTGAAACTTGATCCATGGATGGGGCTGATTTGAATAAATGTTCCAATCCTGGGTATTTTACACAATTGCTCTTATGATGATTTAAAATAATTTCTGATAAAGCTTTGTTCAATCAAAAGAACTATGCAACTATGAAGTTATATTATTATTATTACTTATATTATTAAACAGCATAAAAAAGTAAGGTAAACTAGAAATAAGAATAGCAAAATATGTCCAATAAAGTAAACTGCCATAGAGAACACTCAGGAAAAAAATAAGTCGCTTGTTTATGAGAACTAAGAGGTATTTATGACACTACTGAGATACTAACTAAATAATGATGAAGAAATGGGTCATTTTTAACACAAGTAGAGTTTTTAGTTAATAATACTTTTTTTCTCCTTCTAAATAAATAACAGTCCTGGTAAGCTGGTCTTTGAAAAAAACAATTATGTTGCAGGTATCTTCAAAAAAAAATTGTTTTATGTCCAGTATAGACCGAAAGACTTTCTTTTTTTTTTTTTTTTTTTTTTTAGATAATTATTTTTTATTGAAGGGTAGTTGACACACAGTATTACATTACATTAGTTTCAGGTGTACAACACAGTGATTCAACATTTATATACATGATAATTCTAGGTACCAGCTATCACCATACCAAGTTGTTACAATATTTTGACTATATTCCTTATGCTATACATTACATCCCGGTTACTTATTTATTTTACAATTGGAAGTGTGTACTTTTTTTTGGTTGTTGTTGTTAGGGCATCTCTCATATTTATTGATCAAATGGTTGTTAACAACCATAAAATTCTGTATAGGGGAGTCAATGCTCAATGCACAATCATTAATCCACCCCAAGCCTAATTTTCGTCAGTCTCCAATCTTCTGAAGCATAACGAACAAGTTCTTACATGGAGAACAAATTCTTACATAGTGAATAAGTTACATGGTGAACAGTACAAGGGCAGTCATCACAGAAACTTTTCGTTTTGCTCATGCATTATGAACTATAAACAGTCAGTTCAAATATGAATACACATTTGATTTTTATACTTGATTTATATGTGGATACCACATTTCTCTCTTTATTATTTTTAATAAAATGCTGAAGTGGTAGGTAGATACAACATAAAGGTAGAAAACATAGTTTAGTGTTGTAAGAGAGCAAATGTAGATGATCAGGTGTGTGCCTGTAGACTATGTGTTAATCCAAGCTAGACAAGGGCAATAAAACATCCACATATGCAGAAGATTTCTCTCAGAACAGGGGGGGTGAGGTTCTAAGCCTCACCTCTGTTGATCCCCAATTTCTCACCTGATGACCTCCCTGCGACTGTGCCTGTCTTAGGTTGTTCCTCCCTTGAGGAATCTTACCCGTCTCTGGCTAACCAGTCATCTTCCGGGGCCATACAGGGAAATGTGAAGTTGGTAAGTGAGAGAGAAGCCTTATTGTTTGAAATGGTTAGCTTTTTATTTCTTTGCATATTTCTGCCCTGTGGCTTCTATGCCCAGCATTTGTCTTGAGGTATCTTTACCACTTGGAGGAGTTATGATACTCGGTAAATTTGATATGAGGCACGAATTCTATTTAAGAATTCGTTGTAATTAGGAAGGAAGAAGAAAAGCTATAGAAGTAGCAGGCGGGAGAAAACATGGGAAGATTGATTATTTCTTTGACATATCTTCTTGTAGAGTAACTTCAGCATGTATAGATTTTAAGCTACTACTTAAATTGCGCACACACATTAACATAATAGGAGTATAGTTACATAACCAAAGCATACCTGTAATTACCAGCCATCTCCAGTGAAACCAAGAAAACCAGTTAGGCACCCTAGGCATTTGTGAAAACTTATCAATGATATGATGGTTATTATCTAACTGAATTTGAATAGTTTGAGAAAAATCAGACAAATTAAAACAACCCATTCCTGGGCACTGTTCACATCCCATATGTTCTTTTAACAGTAAATAGTCTATAGTTGTAAGATTTTAGAGCGCTACAATTTGCACTTCTCCTAATTCTTGGTTGAGTTCCAACAGTATAGATCCAGTCAAATTTGTTGTTTTACTGTATGCACAGGCCAGCTTAGATATCTCCTTCATTCCCATGGCAAGTCCAGGAGCTGGTGGGATGAGTGCATCTACAGCTGTAGCAGTGCGTGGATCTTTGTTGGGGTTTTTTGATGATCATCTTCTGGCATGAGTCTTCCCGAGAGTGCTGATGTTGGAAGTTCTCTTTCATATCATATCTTAGTTCATTTTCGGGGTAGCCAAATTAGGCTTTGATCCTCTGTATAAACACAAACAGACCCTTTGCCTACACTTTTATATGTCCTTTATATCATTGTGTAGAACTCATTAGAGGTCACCACATAGGAACTGCATTTTTTTTTTTTAATCATTAATCTACACTTACATGACGAATACTTTGTTTACTAGGCTCTCCCCTATACCAGGTCCCCCCTATATACTCCTTTACAGTCCCTGTCCATCAGCGTAGCAACCTGTTGTAGAATCACTACTTGCCTTCTCTGTGTTGTACAGTCCTCCCTTTTCTCCTACCCCCCCATGCATGTTAATCTTAATACCCCCCTACTTCTCCCCCCTTATCCCTCCCTACCCACCCATCCTCCCCAGTCCCTTTCCATTTGGTACCTGTTAGTCCATTCTTGAGTTCTGTGATTCTGCTGCTGTTTTGTTCCTTCAGTTTTTCCTTTGTTCTTATATTCCACAGATGAGTGAAAGCATTTGGTATTTCTCTTTCTCTGCTTGGCTTGTTTCACTGAGCAAAATACCCTCCAGCTCCATCCATGTTGCTGCAAATGGTTGGATTTGCCCTTTTCTTATGGCTGAGTAGTATTCCATTGTGTATATGTACCACATCTTCTTTATCCATTCATCTATCGATGGACATTTAGGTTGCTTCCAATTCTTGGCTATTGTAAATAGTGCTGCGATAAACATAGGGGTGCACCGATCTTTCTCGTACTTGATTGCTGCATTCTTAGGGTAAATTCCTAGGAGTGCAATTCCTGGGTCAAATGGTAAGTCTGTTTTGAGCATTTTGATGTACCTCCATACTGCTTTCCACAATGGTTGAACAAGTTTACATTCCCACCAGCAGTGTAGGAGGGTTCCCCTTTCTCCACAGCCTCGCCAACATTTGTTGTTGTTTGTCTTTTGGATGGCAGCCATCCTTACTGGTGTGAGGTGATACCTCATTGTAGTTTTAATTTGCATTTCTCTGATAATTAGCGATGTGGAGCATCTTTTCATGTGTCTGTTGGCCATCTGCATTTCTTTTTTGGAGAACCGTCTGTTCAGTTCCTTTGCCCATTTTTTAATTGGGTTATTTGTTTTTTGTTTGTTGATGCGTGTGAGCTCTTTATATATTCTGGACATCAAGCCTTTATCGGATGTGTCATTTTCAAAGATATTCTCCCATACTGTAGGGTTCCTTTTTGTTCTATTGATGGTGTCTTTTGCTGTACAGAAGCTTTTCAGCTTAATATAGTCCCACTTGTTCATTTTTGCTGTTGTTTTCCTTGCCCGGGGAGATATGTTCAAGAAGAGGTCACTCATGTTTATGTCTAAGAGGTTTGTGCCTATGTTTTCTTCCAAGAGTTTAATGGTTTCATGACTTACATTCAGGTCTTTGATCCATTTTGAGTTTACTTTTGTATATGGGGTTAGACGATGGTCCAGTTTCATTCTCCTACATGTAGCTGTCCAGTTTTGCCAGCACCATCTGCTGAAGAGACTGTCATTTCGCCATTGTATGTCCATGGCTCCTTTATCAAATATTAATTGACCATATATGTCTGAGTTAATGTCTGGATTGTCTAGTCTGTTCCATTGGTCTGTGGCTCTGTTCTTGTGCCAGTACCAAATTGTCTTGATTACTATGGCTTTATAATAGAGCTTGAAGTTGGGGAGTGAGATCCCCCCTACTTTATTCTTCTTTCTCAGGATTGCTTTGGCTATTCGGGGTCTTTGGTGGTTCCATATGAATTTTTGAATTATTTGTTCCAGTTCATTGAAGAATGTTGCTGGTAGTTTCATAGGGATTGCATCAAATCTGTATATTGCTTTGGGCAGGATGGCCATTTTGACGATATTAATTCTTCCTAGCCATGAGCATGGGATGCGTTTCCATCTGTTAGTGTCCCCTTTAATTTCTTTTAAGAGTGACTTGTAGTTTTCAGAATATAAGTCTTTCACTTCTTTGGTTAGGTTTATTCCTAGGTATTTTATTTTTTTTGATGCAATTGTGAATGGAGTTGTTTTCCTGATTTCTCTTTCTGTTGGTTCATTGTTGGTATATAGGAAAGCCACAGATTTCTGTGTGTTGATTTTGTATCCTGCAACTTTGCTGTATTCCGATATCAGTTCTAGTAGTTCTGGGGTGGAGTCTTTAGGGTTTTTTATGTACAGTATCATGTCATCTGCAAATAGTGACAGTTTGACTTCTTCTTTGCCAATCTGGATTCCTTGTATTTTTTTGTTTTGTCTGATTGCCGTGGCTAGGACCTCTAGTACAATGTTAAATAACAGTGGGGAGAGTGGGCATCCCTGTCTAGTTCCCGATCTCAGCGGAAATGCTTTCAGCTTCTCGCTATTCAATATAATGTTGGCTGTGCGTTTTTCATAGATGGCCTTTATTATGTTGAGGTACTTGCCCTCTATTCCCATTTTGCTGAGAGTTTTTATCATGAATGGATGTTGAACTTTGTCAAATGCTTTTTCAGCATCTATGGAGATGATCATGTGGTTTTTGTCTTTCTTTTTGTTGATGTGGTGGATGATATTGATGGACTTTCGAATGTTGTGCCATCCTTGCATCCCTGGGATGAATCCCACTTGGTCATGGTGTACGATGGTTTTGATGTATTTTTGAATTCGGTTTGCTAAAATTTTGTTGAGTATTTTTGCGTCTACGTTCATCAGGGATATTGGTCTGTAGTTTTCTTTTTTGGTGGTGTCTTTGCCTGGTTTTGATATTAGGGTGATGTTAGCTTCATAGAATGAGTTTGGGAGTATTCCCTCCTCTTATATTTCTTGGAAAACTTTAAGGAGAATGGGTATTATGTCTTCCCTGTATGTCTGATAAAATTCCGAGGTAAATCCATCTGGCCCGGGGGTTTTGTTCTTTGGTAGTTTTTTGATTACCGCTTCAATTTCGTTGCTGGTAATTGGTCTGTTTAGATTTTCTGTTTCTTTTTGGGTCAGTCTTGGAAGGTTGTATTTTTCTAGGAAGTTGTCCATTTCTCCTAGGTTTCCCAGCTTGTTAGCATATAGGTTTTCATAGTAGTCTCTAATAATTCTTTGTATTTCTGCGGGATCTGTTGTGATTTTTCCTTTCTCATTTCTGATACTGTTGATTTGTGTTGACTCTCTTTTCCTCTTAATAAGTCTGGCTAGAAGCTTATCTATTTTGTTTATTTTCTCGAAGAACCAGCTCTTGGTTTCATTGATTTTTGCTATTGTTTTATTCTTCTCAATTTTATTTATTTCTTCTCTGATCTTTATTATGTCCCTCCTTCTGCTGACCTTAGGCCTCATTTGTTCTTCTTTTTCCAATTTTGATAGTTGTGACATTAGACCGTTCATTTGGGATTGCTCTTCCTTTTTTAAATATGCTTGGAGTGCTATATACTTTCCTCTTAAGACTGCTTTTGCTGCGTCCCACAGAATTTGGGGCTTAGTGTTGTTGTTGTCATTTGTTTCCATATATTGCTGGATCTCCATTTTGATTTAGTCATTGATCCATTGATTATTTAGGAGCGTGTTGTTTAGCCTCCATGTGTTTGTGAGCCTTTTTGCTTTCTTTGAACAGTTTATTTCTAGTTTAATGCCTTTGCGGTCTGAAAAGTTGGTTGGTAGGATTTCAATCTTTTGGAATTTACTGAGGCTCTTTTTGTGTCCTAGTATGTGGTCTATTCTGGAGAATGTTCCATGTGCACTTGAGAAGAACGTGTATCCTGTTGCTTTTGGATGTAGAGTTCTGTAGATGTCTATTAGGTCCATCTGTTCTAGTGTGTTGTTCAGTGCCTCTGTGTCCTTACTTATTTTCTGTCTGGTGGATCTGTCCTTTGGAGTGAGTGGTGTGTTGAAGTCTCCTAGAATGAATGCATTGCATTCTATTTCCTCCTTTAGTTCTGTTAATATTTGTTTCAGGTATGTTGGTGCTCCTGTATTGGGTGCATATATATTTATAATGGTTATATCCTCTTGATGGACTGAGCCCTTTATCATTATGTAATGTCCTTCTTTGTCTTTTGTTACTTTCTTTATTTTGAAGTCTGTTTTGTCTGATACCAGAATTGCAACACCTGCTTTCTTCTCTCTGTTGTTTGCTTGAAATATCTTTTTCCATCCCTTGACTTTAAGTCTGTGCGCGTCTTTGGGTTTGAGGTGAGTCTCTTGTAAGCAGCATATGGATGGATCTTGCTTTTTTATCCATTCTATTACTCTGTGTCTTTTGATTGGTGCATTCAGTCCATTTACATTTAGGGTGATTATTGAAAGGTATGAATTTATTGCCATTGCAGGCTTTAAGTTTGTGGTTACCAAAGGTTTAGGGTTAGCTTCTTTACTGTCTTACTGTCTAACTTAACTCGCTTGTTGAGCTATTATAAACACAATCTGATGATTCTTTATTTCTCTCCCTTCTTATTCCTCCTCCTCCCTTCTTCATATGTTGGGTGTTTTGTTGTGTGCTCTTTTTAGGAGTGCTCCCATCTAGAGCAGTCCCTGTAGGATGCCCTGTAGAGGTGGTTTGTGGGAGGCAAATTCCCTCAACTTTTGCTTGTCTGGGAATTGTTTAATCCCTCCTTCATATTTAAATGATATTCGTGCTGGATACAGTAGTCTTGGTTCGAGGCCCTTCTGTTTCATTGCATTAAGTATATCATGCCATTCTCTTCTGGCCTGTAGGGTTTCTGTTGAGAAGTCTGATGATAGCCTGATGGGTTTTCCTTTGTAGGTAACCTTTTTTTTCTCTCTGGCTGCTTGTAATACTTTGTCCTTGTCTTTGATCTTTGCCATTTTAATTATTATGTGTCTTGGTGTTGCCCTCCTTGGATCCCTTGTCATGGGAGTTCTGTGTACCTCTGTGGTCTGAGAGGCCATTTCTTCCCCTAGTTTGGGGAAATTTTCAGCAATTATTTCTTCAAAGACATTTTCTATCCCCTTTTCTCTACTTCTTCTGGAATGCCTATGATTCTTATATTATTCCTTTTATATTGATCACTCAGCTCTCTTAAAATTCTTTCATTCCTGGAGATCCTTTTATCTCTCTCTGCATCAGCTTCTCTGTGTTCCTGTTCTCTGTTTTCTAGTCCATTAATGGTCTCTTGCATCTCGTCCATTCTGTTTTGAAGTCCTTCCAGAGCTTGTTTTATTTCTGAATTCTCCTTCCTTAGTTCTTGCATATTTCTCTGCAAGTCCATCAGCATGGTTATGACTTTTGTTTTGAATTCTTTTTCAGGTAGACTGGCTAAATCTATCTCCCCAGATTCCTTCTCAGGGGAAGATGTAGCTGATGCTGAAGCTGTCTGGGTTAGTCTTGTCTGGATCATATTTTTTTGCCTTTTCGTGTTGACAGGTGCTATTGACTGTCAGCTGGGAGGGCCAAAATTTTCACTTACTACTGGCCTTTCTTTACTGGGGCAACTGCGACCCCTAGTGGCTTGTGTTGGATAATTGCGTGTAGACTGGGTCTTGTGTCTTGCCTGGCCGGGAGGGAGAAATTTCCCTTTCTGTGGGCGGAATTTGTCTCAGGCTGCTTCTCTGCTTTCGCAGCGCCCGGTGGGGTGATGGATGGGGGGGCTGCTTGACTGTTTGCCTCCGTGAGGGGTCTCAGAGCTGTTGCCCAGGGGGTTAGTGCACCCGGTTTTCTCTGTAATTTCCAGCTGCTGTACTGTGACCTGGGTTGTTTCCGTCAAGCTGTTAAGTCCCTGTCCCTTTAAGACTTTCAAAAAGCCCCCGCTTTTCTTTGTCACAGGGGCATCAGCTTCAGCACCCGCTCAGAGGTCTTACTCCCTGTTCCCCCAGTATCCAGGGCCCCCTGGGCACGTACTGTGTCTGCGCTCTGGCCCGGACGGCTGGGGCTGGGTGTTCGGCAGTCCTGGGCTCCGTCTCCCTCCCGCTCTGCCTATTGTTCTCCCGCCGGGAGCTGGGGGGAGGGGCGCTCGGGTCCCGCCGGGCCGGGGCTTGTATCTTACCCCTTTCACCAGTCGCTGGGTTCTCGCTGGTGTAGCTGCAGTCTGGCCACTGTCCTGCGTCTTCTGGTCTCTCTTTTAGGGCTAGTTGTGTTTGTTGTATTTTCAAAAGTATATATGTTTTTGGGAGGAGATTCCCACTGTCCTACTCACGCCGCCATGTTGGCTCCGCCTCCCGAAAGACTTTCTATGACCAACGTAAAGGCACATTGCTGAAAATTCCAATGATTTCAGGAAATGTACATAGACTTTACCTTTTCATATCTGTCAATGACAACTATGATGTGTAAGGCCTCATGGTAAAGTTTAGCCATCCTTTCAAACTTTTGTGAAAAAAGTGTAGGATATTAGTTGCTTTTTATCTCCGTAATTAACCTCTACAATTAATTGCAAATAATTCTGAAAATAGAATTCAAAAGGTTGTGTTTTCTCTACATAGACCAAAGTACAGATTTTAGGCAATGTTTAAAAAAATCAGCTTACTACTCTGTAACACTTAGGCTTATAAACATTTTCCAGACCATAAGTTTTTGTTGTGCCATTTTAGTATCTTCTAATCAAAACATGTTATATTCTTACACCTTAACATGTGTTTTTAAATTTAACAAAGGGAGAAACTAAACCAAAAAAACAAAAAACTCATGGGGTTAATAAAATAAACAGAACTTTTGAGAATACCCAATTGGCGGCACCAGTGTGATAGTTCTAGCAGTCTGTATTAAGGCAATTTTTCCGCACTAATGAGTAGCTACCATTTCATGGGTGGACTATCTGTTATAAGCTTTGGGACTTATGGGTGGGTAGTAACACGGATTAATTTATCAATTCCAGTTCCCTGCATGTTGCTAGAAACTGTTTTCTTGTTCCCATTCCAGTAAACACTTAATATTAAGAATTACCATGTTTCATTGTCGAAATAAAGGGAAACTGGCCTTGGGACACATTTGTGAATCTACATTCAAGTACGCCATCGATCATATCTTACCCAAATGCCAGTGTGCAGCTGGGTATTACAGATGTTCAGTGGAGTCACTGTTCTTTCCACAAAAACAGATCTAGGGAAGAAATTCTAAACAAAATGAAACAAAAGAAAAAACAGAAGAAACTAATTTTATATTAGTACTTTACTTTCTTTTTCTTCCAAATAAAAAATGTCTTGTTGTTGACTGATACATGAGTCAATATTATTTACAAATTGATTATTATTTGTGTCCATTTAGGCATATGCAGAGTTCTCTTTATGTGTTTCCATTCTATTACTTTTTCATTTATTCTAGATATTCACATGACTAACCATGGGATAGTTGTTACTTTGAAACTACTGCACAGTACAACTACATTGCTTTTTACTTTGGTGAATGTTTTCTGCTTGAATGGGTTAGAATATTCAGAGTGCTGGTTTTAATGTATTGGCTTGACATGATGTGACACTAAAATGATATCTCTGAGGCCTTGTGTTCATTCAACCAAGTTAAATAAGGTTCTTGTTCTTAAAATGAAGAAAATGTAGGTATCTACAATATTCTCTGAAGCTTACTTGACACCATTTAACTACTTTAGATAACACCTATATTCTTTTAGATTTATTCTATGTTTCCTATCAATGAACATATGTAAGTACTTTTTAATGTCACCTTTAGGTTCAAAAACAAATGGTAAATATTTTTCTTTTTGGAATAACTTTGCTCAAGTATGCATTTTGTATTATCAGGTGAACTACATTATAGTTTATATTTGCCTGAAATCTTACATAAATATTATATAAGATACAGCAGAATTGACTAAGAATACATATATTTATAATCTTACATGCACAAATACTGAAAAGGAGCACATATAATAAAATTTTTATAAATAAGTGACTAGATTACTAACAAGTCACATAAAGCCACACTTGTTTTAAAAGAAATTGTTTATTTCCCATATTAAAAAGATGGGAAAAAAGACCACATTATTCAAAGAAAAGATTTCATGGTAAAAACTTCTTGAGACATAAGAGATAAACTTGTCATTTTAACTCCCTGCCATTTTTTATCACTAACTTATCTCTCCACAAGCACAGCTCATAAGATGACCAAGGATTACATCACATCTTACAATGGCCTGACAAATTATGTATAGACATTCTAGAAGCTGACATAGAAGAAAAAAAGCATCATTCTTAGTAGTGTTTTTAAAGTTAGTGCCCTCATTATGAATATTTTTTCAATTTAGACACCAGATAATTTATTATAAAGAATAAAAATATAATAATAAATGCATATCTATTTACTTTAAAAAAGTGACTATTCAGACAAGGTTTTCTACATACTTGGGTCTACCCAATTTCACACATACTCTCTTTTATCATATTTTGTTTAAAATGAAGCAACTCTGCTGGCAAGTCCTGTGTTTAATTTCCTAATGTGTACAAAAGCCTGCTATTTGGATGGCAGATTCACCATCCAGAAGCTGGCGCCAAACATGTCAGATGTATTGGCACAGACACAGCTCAGGTGTTATCAGATGTTCCTGCCAGTGGGTCAGAAGCCAGCTCAGAGCTGGAGTGAGAGCCAGGAATCACATCGGAGTCATCAAGCACTGTGAGCAATCATTGCAACAAGAACAAGTTTCAGACACAGAGTCACAGTCGCCAGCCTGTCACAAGCATGCACGGTAGGTGTGGAGAAACAGAGCATATGGTCAGTGGTCAATCAATGTTGATCGCTTTGTGTTTTCTTTCTTTTCCATAAACTCTGACAAATCACAGAAGATGAAATATGGAATCATACGTCTGTGAACTGCCTACAATTTATAAAATGACACATGATAACAAAAACAGCTCCCAGATTTAAAAAAACCAGTTAATTCTATAATACCACAGCTTACATCTGGTATTACATCTGGTATTACATTCTGGCATTCTGATTATTCTGA
This sequence comes from Manis pentadactyla, assembly GCF_030020395.1. Lineage (NCBI taxonomy): Eukaryota > Metazoa > Chordata > Mammalia > Pholidota > Manidae > Manis > Manis pentadactyla. Next base: position 63,384,426 of record NC_080025.1, on the reverse strand, counting down.
TTTTATGCTTAAAACTGCCATATTTAAATTTTGATTTCTTTTCTTCCTTGTTATTTTAAAATCTGTATTATAACTTCAGTCTCTGCTATGTGCTATAAAATCTGTATTATAACTTCAGTCTCAGCTATGTGTTATTAAATGTATTCTGAAGATAGATGAAAGGATTACCATTTAGTTACGTGTTTGGTTCTTTTCATTATAGATTTTGACTTTAGAATATTTTAATATGTATTTAGAATATTCTAGTATATATATATAGTATAATATATATGTGTTAATCTTAAAAGATGCTTTATTTTAAACTGAGAGTATTTAAACTACTTCAAAGATTAAAATGGAATTCCATACCATCAAACCAGGTATTATTGTACATTAAAACCTGAAGTGGTTTACGTTTCATCATATCAGGTGAGTATCTTTTAAAGTCTCCATTGTAGGTAGGTCAGACTATATATTCATCATAGCAATAATGTGAATAAGTCAATTGTACAGGACAACTTAAGAAACTGACACTGCCTTCGAAGAAAGCCTTTCTCCATGTCAGTAACCAAATTCACTTAACCTGCATTTAATACAAACTCACTATACCTCAAATTTTGTTTCTTAGGGTATGGTTTGTATTAAAGTTCAACTTTCCTACTATAAAACTCTTCTAACAACAATTTAGGTTTTTTAATCTGATCTACCTAGTATGCAATGTTTTCAGGTAGTTTTTCATGTCATTCTGTATAGTGGTTATTAAATAGCCCTGAATAATACATAGCAGAATAAGATCATCTACATAAAGCACATTTAAGCCTAAAAAATAAAAATGAGATCTAAGTTATTCCAAATGGTGGAAAGTTCTAAGTGAAAAATTTAAAAATAATGATTAGTAGGTACTGGATCTTCATCTTATGAAAAACAAGTGTACCTAGAAAATTACCTATTTTCATAATAAAATGTAAATATGTGTTCCTCTGCAAAAGAGGGTAAGATTATATTTATGTATCTTATGATTTTCTAATAAAATCCATGTAAAATTAACAATAAATAGTTATAAAAGATATCTGGGTTTATTTGAATACTTGAAAAGTGGTCACAGGGAAAATAAAGTTCCCTTAATGAAAGAAAACAAGTAACAAAATCCTTTTTTTATAATAGGCTATAATTTAGTTTTTAAAAATATTTGGATTATTCCCCATCACTTTGTGAAAATTACAAATATTTGGTTTTTTTGAATGGGAGTAGAAAGGAGATACAGACACAGAAGCTAAAACTGAGAAAAGAGAGTCAAAATGTCATCATAATAAACAAATTGAGTCCAGGGAAAAAAACACACATACATCTGTATTTTTTTCCATGCACCTCATAAAGTCAACTAATAAATTTTCAAAAATTTTTTTACCGCTTTTAATCCTCAGAACAGCCTTACATGATAAGCATTATTTTCCCCATTTTACAAGTGAATTGAGGTTTCAGGAATAAATAATCTAAGGTCAAAGTAACAGACAAACTACGGTTTAATTCTAAATTCAGTTGCCTTCAAAGACTTTGTTCTTTTCTCCTTATACCTCAAAATCTTGTGTAATAGCAAATTTTGTATATCAATCATAATCTATCAATAGTATTTATTAATGCCTCTGGTTTCCTATATGGTGACTGCATCACTTCCTTTCAATAGTCCAACCTGCTGTTTTTGCAATTCCTGACTTGCCTGTGCACAGATACGAATGGACTGAAGTGGAAAAGGAGACCTGTGTCTGGCCAAGTGCTTACTCACCTAAGATTAGTGGCCTATTCACCAGTTTTAACATGCCATTCAGAAGCCAATGGTTGTTACTAAACTCTTTTGCCCTTTAACATCTCTCTAAGACTCCCTGGTCAAATTACCAGGGAAACTAGTGATGGTGCCTCTCTTTCACAAGCTGTAGCTGCTCTCACACTCAGATTTCCATTAGCTGTAGAGTTACAGCTGATGAACAGAACAACTCTCTGCTACAAAAATGTGGGAACCACAGGCCTTGAAACAAAACACTATTTAGCTTATTTCATTTGCCCAACTCCTTTTCATACTTACTAAGTATCCACAAAATTGCTCAGGTTTTGCCTGAGGACTCACATCACAATAACCCAGGGTATATATTAAAATGCAGATTCCTTGAAAGCCGCCAGACCCAATGCACTACATTCTCTAGGTGTGGTGTTTTGGAATCTGGTTTTTTCATCCTTCCTTGAGGAAGTTTTACATACCTTAGCATTACATACACCATAAACTTATTTATATTCATTAGTATTAACATTTCAGACAAACCAACAGAATTACACACAGTCCAACCAGACAGGCCAATAGGCCATAAGAACTAAAACTGAGGTGGGAAACAATGATGTAGATGAAAGATGACTGGCATCAGTAGTTATCCTGCACCTTTATTAGCTAAGAAACCCTTGGTGAAGAGGTTTCCAGGAACACGATAGTCACAAAATACTCAATGGAATCATTATTTTCAGAAAGACTGCATAACAAGAATTTAATGGATAGTTAGGTCTCTTTTATGTTCAGAGTTTTCAGGTTTGTCTTATTTTTATAAATATTATTTTGAATATACACATTTATATAACTTCTATACATAGTTATGTGAATATTATAAATATAAGACAGTAGAACATGTATCTTAATTTGTCTGTTTTGAAACACTCTATGCAATCAGTGCAAAATTTTAAATGGCTGAGTGTTTATAAAAGTGTTACATTTGGTCAAAATTCTTACTGACTATACTAGGAAGTCTTCTCAGATTAGAACTAACTTGTGTTCTTCAGCATCAGTCACTTGCAAATTGAAGCAAGCTGAGCTACTATAGGTAAACCATGGGATTCTAAGGGGATGACACTGAAAATTTATTTAATCTTTAATTAGTAGTTCAAAGCAAAATTTTAAAATTACTCATTAACTGTCAACATTAATTTGGAGTCTAACGAATTTGAGGAGAGTCATTAAATAAGAATGGTATCAATTTTAGCTAGCATTGGGAGTCAGGACAACCTGCAACATAGAAAAATTCCATTTTACTTCTTTTTTTCTCTAATCTTCTACCTATAAAAGTGTTTATTTCAATATAATGCTTTTATTTTTACATTTACTATAGTTAATGAACTCTACTGTTTTCTCTGTCTTAATTTAAAACTCTGAATTGAGAAAGTAAAATTGCAGTACTTAAAATCAACTAAAGAATATCATGTGCCTCAGGCATATTGTTACACTGTCTTTACTAGCATCAGAGTATGAATTTAAGTCTTTGCTATGCTATAAAAAGTAATTATTTAATTTTTATTCCATGTAATCAAAAACTCTCAAGAATATGATGTTTGCTTTTATTTTCCCATTTTTTATTGCATATGAGGGTAAATAATGGAGGTGATTTTCTTTAAATGGTTTATTTAATTATAAATCTCATATGCTATTTTTTAAATAGATTACAATTAAATGCGTTTCCTGGAGAACCTACTCTTTTCTTGGTCTTTCATTAGTATTCTATGTAGACATCTTATCAGGTTTCATTTACTTTAATCTTTAACTTGAGAGATAAATACAAAGGTTAATACTAATGCAGAATCCATCAGAATGAAAAATATTTTGAATTCCTTCATTTGTTGTGCATTATTTTAAGCACCAATGGGTTGCCCATTGAGTTTGTCAGAAAAAAAAGTGTATGCCTTTGAAACCTTTGCTACAAACGTAAGTGGACCCACAAACTCAAAATTTGTGTTATAGGTATATTTTACTGCTTTCCACTAGTTAGACAACTTTCATTCTTTTAACAGTTTCAATTTTCTTCATCTGTTAAAGAAAATAGTGGATTTTCTTCTAAGTGACAATGTATTTGTCCACCAAGTCCACTTAAATTAGTTGAACCAGTAAAATTAATCAAGAAGTAAAATTGATGCCTATATATATAGGCACATTGTTTATGTGACTCCAATTTTGAGAAAATTTGAGAGCTCCCAGGAAGTTGAAGAAAACTAGTTAAAATTGGTGAGGGGGTGGAGAATAGGAGAAGAAACCGGAAGTTCCAATCTCCAACACTTCATCAAATTGACTCCCCTCTCTGGATTAAACAAGTGGAGCCTGGTGATGAGGCATTTGGGAGCAGAATATCTCATTCACCAGATGTCAGTATGACAAATCAAAATGATGGAGGAAAAAGCCAAGAAAAATTGGAAATGGGACCAAGGCCCTTAACAAACTAGTCTGAAGTCCTGGGCTAGTCCTGAACGAATGGGGACCAAGGGATTCGACTGAACGACTGAACAGAATGACTACAAAGAGTGTGTGGTAAATAATATCTGAAGCCTAATTCCTCATTGTGTGTCCCAAAGTCTAAAGTTAGTATAGAAAGTTGTTTAACAGACCTGACTGACACATGCAGGACAAACCAAGTGGGGCCTCTGGCGGCTCAGGATCAGCCTTTTCTAAGGCGCCAGAGCCAGAGGGATGGGCAGCACTTGTGCTTCACCGAGGCTGCAGTACTTAAAGGGGAATGTTTTCCTGGAACAGAGCAGCACTTTCTTAAAATTCAGAGCCAACAGAGTGTTCCTTCACTTTGCTATCTCATTTGAATCTTAGGGAATAACAGAATCCTGGTTACATTATAATGTGCTTGCCAGAAAATTACTATTCTTTATTAATTTTATTTAGATGTTCAGTCACTCACCCAGCATTTATTAAGTACTTCTAGGTTCTTGCCACTAAACTAACATCTCTTTCTGTCTATATCTGCATCTTCCTCTGTCATTGCAGGTACTCTAAATACATAACACAAATACACATTACATATAAATAGGCAGCAGTGAATCCCAAGCCTAAAGGCCACCAGGAACCTATAATCAAATTTGTTTGCATATATTAACTTGCAATAAGGGAGATCACTTACAATGGGAATTATGGCATGTTAAGTAAGAGGAAGTTCAGGTAATATTACTATAGATTTTATCTTATCCTGAGTATTTGGAGAAACGTGTAAGGAGGTGTGGGTTGTATAGGACTGGGTGCTTCAGCTAGTAGGGCTATGGAATTTTAAGTGGGGTTCTTATTAATTTCTATCTAGGAGGGTGGGAGAGGTCAAGTTGAGCCAGAGTCCTCTTTGGAAAAGAAGCAGTAGTCATTCATTCAGCATTAGCCAGAAGAGAGGAGTGTTTGGTCACTGTGATGTTTGTATTTGTGGTGTTTTTGTCCTGTTTCATCAGTTACAGCATGATCCCATCTGATGTTAACATTCTCTGAAGTTATTAATGTCAGCAGGGTACAGCACTGCTTAGCTGTGAGCTGCCAGGCTAGCTAAAGGCTATTGGCCCTTACATAATATATCTTTCTTAGTAGCTGTTACCATAAGCATTAGTTAATAAACTTTTAAGTCATAGCAGCTTAATTAATATCTGCTTAATATAGAATGAATAAATCTGAGATGAGTCTTATAAACATGTAGGAAGAGATTTTAAAATCATCCAGTGGATTAATACCTCTCTCTGTAGTAAAAGGGATAGAATAATTACCCTATAGTAAGGGAGTTTGCAGTAATGCTTTGCTAGACATTTTGAGAAGTGTTGAAGTATGATTTTTTTTAAAGATACAACTTAAAAATTAAAGAACATATATAACAATATTAATCTTAAGAAATTTAGAGTCTAATAAAATGTATTAAGTGTATAATTGACCACTGATGCAAGGTACAAGATTCTTATGTAGGTCAAGATAATGTGTGAAAACTGCTTCAAACATTTAACATATAAAAAAAGACATTTTCTTATTTATTAATATTAAATGCATCTCTATTCTCCTTTAGACTAGGGATAGGAGAAATAAATGTTACCTAAAGTTGAAATTTTTTAAAGTTTAGAATTCAGTCTTTTCTAATGATTTGGATGAAACTTTAATCATCGTGTGATTTAAAAGTAACATTCTTCAAAATGTTATAAATAAACTAGAAGACAGACTAAATAATTTTTCTAAGAGTAAAGTTAAATAGAAAAAACACTGAAAAACTAAATGATGAATGACAAGATTAGGTGAACCAATTAATTTAGAATACAAAAAGAAGCAAACAGCAAATGGAAAAGAGCCAATAATGAAAGAAATAAAGAAAAACTTAGGAAATTTAGAGTGTGCATATTGATTCAAGAAAAATAAATCAAAATAGAGCAACATTAAAACATATCTTAGTATCTAAGAATGGTATTATTCTTTTAACCTTAAGAATAATTTTAAAAAAGAACTTGAAAACTGATTTGCGATCAATATTCATTTGCAAAATATTTAAAATAAGGCTAAGCTAAGATTTTCATTCACCATTAGATTCCATAAGTCAACAATGGTCAGTCTCTACAGAGGTTTCTTGAAGTTATTTGGATCAGCCTGGATATCACTTATCTTCCAAAGAAAGAAACAATTTCCAGCTATGTAAGAGCTTAAAATGAATACTAAAGGGCAGTAAAGTCAGTATACACCAAAACTTAAATAGTACATGTAATATTGTAAAATATTGTACAATATGTACAATATGTAACATGTAAAAAAAAGTAATAAATATACTTTAAAAAATACTGAGTGTAAATGAACAATTTAACCATTTAAAGAATGTAAAATAGGAAAACATTTAACCTGAAGAAATAAGCACTCTCCCTACAAAAACATAAAGCAGAAATTAGACAATGAAACAAAATTTTAAAATTTCATATGATTAATAAACATTTGCCTAAAAAGTAGACAAAACCTTAGCAAGAAAAGTTACATAGAAAGGCAAAGAAACAGAAAAAGACAATAAATTTAGCCTTTAGTAGAAGGAAGTAGAAAACAAACAAATCATAGATAAATAAGAAAAACATAGAAACAATGTAGATAAATGCAGAAATTTACAAATAGTAAACTATTAAACTAATAATAAACTGGAAAACTTTCTTAGTAGAGTCTCATAAGGCAAAATTGCTAAGTGGGTAAATCAAATTAACAAATACAGAAAATAGAAATTGTATATACTAATCAATAGAAAAATGATTTTAACAATATCCAGAGAATACTGTGTGAAACCATACTTATTTGAATAAAATATAAATTATATAAAAGAATTTCTGAGAAAATGTTCTGGGAAAATAAAAGAGATTCAAGATAAAATAATAACCAGGGAAGAAAATACAATGTTTTAAAACATAACCTTAAAGGGTGTTCATCTCATAAAAATTTAAATATATCAAAGAGGAAAGTATAGCCCAAAGAAAATAAAAATTTCTCCAGTTAAGAAAAAGAAAAAGTGACTAATACCGTTTTGATCATGATGGATTTACCAGTATTAAATGTACCACTTGACATAAACAAGTAGAAATCTAGTAAAACATACAAAACAACAGTTTTTAGACATTGGTAAAAGGCGATCTAAGACTGACCATTGAGATGAAGGAACTAATAAGATAATACTTAATGTTGCCTTAGCTTTTTGAGAAAATTCTTAGATGGTAGGATGGGTTGTGGTTGAGAGCAACTTAGGTGGAGCACAGCCATCTAGCCTGAGTGATGGAACCAAAGATCAGAGCTCAGGGAGACTGCAGCAGATAGAATTTTTGGTGCAGGAAAAAGGATCCATGAGAAGAAAGGTCTCCTGACACCTGCATGGCATTCCCCCTAAATGAACAAGAAGGGTGCATGTGTAGTGATTCTCCATTATGCTGGTTAAGAAACTACCAGAAAACTATTAAGCCCAACAATTTTCAGATTGTACACAAAGCTAAGAGACATTCAGGTCTGACCAGCAGCGCATGAGACCACATCAGACATCATGGAAATTCAGCAGAGATCATAGAAGGCTTAGCCTTTCTAGTAGGGCTAACCTAATCCTAAATTAAAAGCAGTCTAAACCCATTCTAAAGTATCATGGAGAGGAACTGAGGCTCCTGCCAATAGTCAGATATGTGAGTGAGTCAGTCCCCTTGGAGGTGGGTCTTTGACCTCCACACCCTGGATGGCTGCCATCCTGGCCAGTATCTGATGGCGATTCCATGAAAGACACTGAGCCAGGATTCCTAATTCGCAAAAAACTGAGATCAGAAATGTTTTTTGTTGTTTAAGCCATTGACCTTTGGATGATTTTCTATACAACAGTAATTAAAATATCAAGGTGAATCCAGCTACCTTCACTGCTGAGTGTCTAATCTGCAACACCAGGAGCTAATGCTAAAGCCAATTTGTATCATCCCACGGGTAGTCCAACCAGCTGCCTGGGGGTGGCTGATTTCATAGACTCCCTCCCATAGATAGAAGAGAATTCTTTGTTCTTAAACAAAATACAAAAATGTAGGTATAGATTTGCATTTCTTACCCAAAGAACCTGTTTAAGCACCACCATTTATAGAATACTTATGCCATCATCATGGAACCCCCACAATATGGTGTTTCACCCGGGAATATTCGTGACAAAAAATATGGTATTGATCTCACATATTCAGAGATTGGTCTGACATCATTCCTTATATATAGAAGCAGCCATTTTCACAGAACAGTAGAATAGCCAACTGAAGGATCATTTGTGTTCCCAGCTGGGTGATGACATGTTGTGAGGTTGGCATACAAATTTGCAGAATGTAGTATTTTCTTTAAGCCCACACCAGTATACATATTTGGCCACTCCTCTATAAGCAGAGTACAGAAGTCAGGAATGAGATGGGAGTTCTCTTTCTATTAAACAGGTTTCTCTGTTCTCTGAAAGTACAGCATTCCTATGAAACCTTTCTCAAGCAGAAATGGCATAAAGAGAAGAAGCAAGTATCATTCATTCATATGGAAAAATTTTTAGCATTCCCAGACTCAAAAAATAACTCCTTATAGGCTTTTCTAATACCTTGAGGCACATCTTGCCAATGGATGCACAAAAGAAACCAAGATAGAGCACAAATGGTTACAGACACAGTTCAAAACTATGGCACCTTCATGTGACATGCTGCATGTAGTTCTCTGGAAGGAGCTTGGTGGTGTCACCCCCAGTACTCAGGGTGTGCACTGCCTCTGTAATGGCTCACTGCAAAACAAACACTGGACACTATTTTTGTTTTTCACCTTCTTTAGTAAAAGTAAAAATCCCCTTCAGACTTCTTTCAGTTAATGAAAACAAGTATTCATGTAGGTCTTTTGTAAAAGCAAATGGTACAACAAGGACTTTGCCAAAGCAGGGTATACTGTACTTAATAACTCACTGAAAGAAACAATGTTCGCTTCACTTTCTCAAAAACTTGGAATTGATGGATTTGGAAGTCCTAGTGGCCAAGAGAGGAATGTTCCCAAAGTAAACAATGGAGTTTCTAATGAAAGCTGAGTCTGTCCAGTGTCTTCTTTGTTCTCATGTCTAAGAAACAACAGTTTGAGAAGGAGTTTGCCTGACTAGGAGATTGTGACTGGTCGTGGTTATTAGGGCATCTCTGTACTCATTTTTGCAATAGTCCTGGTCCATGGAAAACTGGAAAACCAAACAGACTAGCCTCCCAAGACTTACATTCTGTAGGAAGGAAGCTTTGGGTCATCCCACAAGAAAGAAAAAAAATATCGTCCACCTCACTGGGAAAAAAATTATCAGAAAAGAAGGAAACATGGAAGGTATAATGTTAAGTTGAAATTCAAAACATTTCTTATCGCATTCTTATTTTGTGAATGCTTTTTTAATCCTATGATGGGGCCATGTGAACAGAGAAAGATACCAGGAAATGCATCAGCTATATTTTATATTACCTGAATGCTTTTTTTCTTACCCTCTCTCAACCGGTATGAGGAATATCTTCTATAAAGAATATGAAAACTGATATTTTAAGTCATAGGTGAGAATATGTCCAGATTTTTTCTTAGACTCCATGATTATATGGAGGGTGATGAGATTTTGTGCATTTGCTGTGTTAGAGAACTGCAATTCTCATTTAGACAAAGGACAAGAGTAGGTGCTGAAGGGCAAAGTGGGTGGGCTATCCTCTCTGTTCTCTACTCTTTGTTCAGCCTTCTGCACAAGAAGTTGACATATTATGTAATCTAATTTCAGTTGGTTTTAGCAACGGTAATCTGTATAGAAGATTTAAGGGAGAGAGGACAGTGAAATGAGGATATTTATTCCCCTGATGTTGGCCCTTCAGTGTCATCTTGAGCTAATGGCACTTCTCTTGAAATGGCCAGCTCCACAGCTCTCTCCCTCTCAGTTCTAACAGCTTCCCTCCTTATCCTTTCTGGACTAGCAGCCTAGCTGTTATGCTCCATGTCACTGTTGATTCTTCAAAATGTCGTATTTGTAATTAATTCTTTTAAATAAGCCCTCTTGAATCCTATATGAATGTGCTGTCTTACTGGGATTCTGACCCATACACTAAGTTAGTTCTTAATAGACAGAAATGTTCAATTTAAGGATAACTCTGCCAGGAATCATGAAAATGTTAAGTTAGTGAAAGGCAGGGACCATGCCTCTCACCTCTTTGTAACTCACACAGCACCAAGTATTTGTAGACCTTCAGATGTTTTCCTGATTAATTAAATGGATTTTTTTAAAGTAAGATCAATTCTAATTCTAAGATTTGATCATAGACCATATGCATAATACTTTCCAGAAATAAGAGAGTTTTCTTTGCACAGAAACAAAAAAAATGTGACAAGAAATAAACAACCAATCGGTAAAATAATTTCTCTCTAAAATTGGCATAATAGACTTTCTTAATTTATATATTAATCCTAAGAAGTAAGTCTCATCTAGAAATGTACATAATAAATGCATATTCCTCTCTAATCTACTTATATCATCGAATCTATATAACCATATCACTAATGTCATCACCTGCCCATTTAACAATCATGTTCTTATCCTACATCCACCTCCTCCTGGCTTTCAGGAATGGTCTCTCATCCTGCTTCTGGTTCTTCTAAAATTCATATTTTCCTTTTCCCCCAGGCCATTTGCCTGTTATGGGTTCAGTGACTCATTAAGTCCCAGTCTCATTTCTTTAGATTTGTAATTTTATTTTTGTCCTTTCTTCATTAAAGTTTTGATTTTTTTTTTCATGACAGAAAATTATTCATGAACAAATGTCATCTTAGCTACCATGTTCAGGCACTTTTAATTTGAGGCCAAAGATGATTAGAATGAATACTAGTTACACTTTTTAAATTGATGTAGTTGACCACAGGGATATTTCCAGTTATGTTAATTCAACACATATAGAGCATCTAAAATAATTCAGAGTAGTAATTTTAATTTGTTGTTGTCTATAGCAGGTTTTTGCTGAGAATAGGAATATGAATAAGACATAGTTTCTGCCTCTCAGGCATTCACAGGCTCATGGAGTCACATTGAGATGTAAAATTCTTGGGGATTCTGACAAGGATTCATTGATTTATAAATCCCCCTATCAAGTCCTCTGTATGTTGATATATGGTCTTCCTGAGAAGGAACAATTTCACACTATTTGTCTCACTTAAATTGAAGCCACCATCTTATTGAAAATAGTTTAGATCATATTTCACTTTATTTTTATTTTTTATATTTATGGTATGAATTTGATTATCTCTTGAATTGTATCAAAATAATTCTGTTTACACCAAACAAACCAGTATAAATGGTTAACTAGCCAATGTAATTATATTATCAATGTTAGTGATGCAACCATGGTCTGGAAATAATTATTTTGAGCACCTGATTCTGTAGAAATGTAAATTTGTGATAACAACTGCCTAGAAATCAAGGACTGAATCATATGTTCAGACCCCGTTTGAAACCAAAGGATAAAAACCAGGGAAAGAGGAATTAAAAGAAAAAAATAAGAGGGAAATAAAAGGCAACAGAACCTAACTATGTCTTATCTTTTAACTTCTTTTTATTTTTGAAAACACAGTATGGATTTTATTATAACTTTCTTTTTGGTGGGTGATAATTTATTTATTGCAGTTGAATATTTGGTTTTTTATTTTAATAATTTGGGGAATGAGGTAATGATGCAAAGGAGCAAATATGCTAAAATAATTAGATGGGCAGGATAAATCAATGGTCTATAAGACTGATGATTTTTGATAGATAAATTTTAGCAAATCTCACATGTGAAAGTTAATTATCTGGAAACGGAAAATATTCAAATCTAGTCAAGAAGTCAGACAAAAGCATCTGACCTCCATCAAAGCAAAGCAAAGCAAAGCAAACCAAAACAAATCATTTAAGAAGCAAAATAGGAGCACACAGCACTGAAAGCCTATGCTTAACTTTCCTATGAAAAGTACATGTAAGATTCAGTTGTTTGAAAATTTCCCTATATGGATTTCTCCCTAACAGTGCTGAATAAATAAAATATCACTATATTTATAAAATGAATAAATTGGAAAATTTTGAGATTCTTCTGATTGCATGTGATATAAATGGCTATGATAAAATAGACTTGATATGCAGAAAAATGATCTTGATGTATAAATGGTAAGGGAATGAAATATGTACTTTAAATAACTTTAGACATCTCATACACTTTCATTATACATTATATATATTATACACATTAATCAAATTGTAGAAGAATGAAAGAATAAGCCACAAGATACAAAAAGAGGATCTATAATTTTACTTATGGCATACACTGAAGATATGGTATATCTAAAAGTACAAATGAGTTTGGGTCATAGGCTTGAAACCTTTCTATGCACAAGTGTCCTTGTGCCTGTAGTCCCTGCAGAGATATGCCTCACAGACTTGTCATTTGAGTTTTTTTGAGTTTTTTTGTAATTGACAGTCTTAAAGACTAAATATCTTCTCATGCCATACAAAGATTATATTATGTTAGTGTTAAACTGAAATTAAAATCATTTTTTATTTCATCCTTACTCTGTGAAACTTTCAAAAATCCCATAAAAATATCTAGTGGGTATGTTTTCTGTCTTGCTTTAGTAAGTAGCATTGATGAATATATTTCTGAATATATGAATCATGAAATTTTCTTCATATAGTTAAAAAGAAATTTACAAAAAAGCCATGAATAATTTAATCTATGGACTATATTAAGAGAAATCAAAGATTGATTGATTTGCGAACCTACTTTTAATATGAATTTCATCAAAACACTCATTGGTACTGATGAAATTCTGGACTTGAAGGACAATAAGCTTGATACAACAAGATGTTTCTATGTTCTAAGTAACTTCCTTTAACACTACATTTTGGAATTGTTGCAATATAGATTTGGGACAACTTAAAGATTGTTTAAATGGGTTATGGCATCTGATTCTTAAAATTCTATTTTTCACAGTAATAATATTTAGACACTAAGGAAAATAAGAATAATTTCTAAGAGATATCTGAATAACAGAGCACTTACCCCAAATCAGATGCTTTATTTTACTTCATGCTTCTAATCCTGACTGTTAAGACATCCATATATTCCTGCAGTTCCCTGAAAGTTCTTTTATGTGTGTGTGTCTGTGTGCATTTTTATGTGTACATATTAAACATATCTATGTTACTATGTAGCATGAGTGAACAAAAAACAAGTTAGATTAAATTTTTCTAGTCACTTTTCCATAAATCCAACTGATAAAATGTTTACGTACTAAATTACTTGGCCATATTATACATTATTCATTCCAAAGATATTTTTCTAGTATGTATGGAAATTACTTTTCTAAGCTAATTTGAATTTTGATGGATGCACTGAAATGATATATATACCCTGCAAACAGTTCATTTATGGCATTTACATTCTTGCTCATAGGGAACACTGAAATCACAAATACACAGATTTTTACCACTGGTATCATTAATTAAAGAAAAGAAAACAAAACAAAACAAAAAACAGGGCAAGCTTCAATACAAAGCAAAGAAACTAGTATTTTCTAGTACCATCCATTGTCCCAGATTATGATTTACTTCATTTAAATCATATAATTATACTGAAGTAAATTCATTATGAAGTAAATTCTCACTCCATTTTACAGATTAGAAATCTAGGTTAATTGGGAAATAACAATCTTCCTAATGCTACTAGCATTAAATATAACTGATATTGAAATTCAAGTCTGTTTGTTTATAAAGACCTCATTCTGAAAACAATTTATCACTGTATATTCATGGTAGCTTTTCTTTAGGAGAGCAAGGCAGAGGCTTTTATTTAGAGAGAAAGCAAGAGGGCAGAGCTCCTGGCTCAGGCCAGGAGGGGACAAGAGAGTCCTTCATGGTAGTTTTTAAACCTCTACTATATTCTAAGCAAAATACTGGGCATTTTTTATGATTTCAAAATTGTCTTTTTGCCGAATCTTTTTTCCTGTTACACTTCTAAAAATAAATACTTGAATTATCATTAGGAGTTTGTTTAATTTAAAATCTCCAAGACATTCAGGTGGGAAAAAATAACTTATAATAATTAGCGTAACTAATACCTAAACTTTATTTTTTCTTATTCATCTACATGAATAATAGAACAAATTCATTATGATGTTGGGATTAAAAGAGTGCTATTTGTTGTCTTATAGTTGAACTGGGTTATGTGAAATATTCTCTATTCAGAGTGATAATTTGTGAAGTATGTTTTAAGATTCTGTATTAAAATAATGGCTTTACTTAGCTCTAGATGGGAAATTTATATTGCATTCTAAATACAGATATATAAGAATTTATAGACATATAAAGCTATACAAGTAAATGGTTTTATGGAAATCCTGCAACTGAAATATTTGCTCTGACCATTCACTATGAACAATTTAGATATCCACAGATGTTAAGCAGGTAAGTTATTTCAGTGTAAGTTCTGGAGGGAAAAGTCATTTTTTAAATTTCTATAGACCCTCACATTATCTCAAATGTTCTGTACTTATTATTAGATGCTCAGCTTCACCAAGATTACGTTTACCTACAAAATATTAAAAATTTAAATTACAAGCTTCAGAAAGATAAAAAAGAATGGTTATATGCAATCTGCAAATGAACAATAATAATAGCACTGAGTTTTTCCTGGGTAAGTTATTGTGATTTCTCTTTTGCCTTCCCACCAGAGAAAACTGTTATCAATGTGCCTTTGGTTTACTATCTGAGTTGAAGAAATGAGAATCCTCAGAGGAACTATTTATTACTAAGTAACTCAAATAAATGAGTCACAACAATTTAGCCCTTGGAAATTGTACTTCCTTAGGAAGCTTCTGTTCCTAACTTCAACTTAGTTTGTGAAAAAATAAATAAAGCCTTAACAGGCAGATGCATTTTAGATTATAGTTTCAGCTAATGCAGAGGAGACCATCTTTCTCTTAAGACCGGACTTCATTTTTCTCATAAAGAGTAACATATCTTAACTTTATATGCAAAGACCCAGTATTTGTTGCAGGGCACAGTGACATGTAGCCTAGATTGATTTCATTTTATGGCCTTTTATTGCCTTTCATAGTCAACCATAGTGGTCCAAAGTGAACCAGTGGGAGAAAGAAAAATTCAGGGAAGTATCTGAATTTTCTTCCTTTGCATAACATTAAAATATATATACAAATCATAACATTCATAAGTTGAAAACGGATAAGTATTTAGGTAACTAAACTAATAGATTCCTACAAGCACTGACTACCATAATATACAATAAAAACAAGGTTTATTTTATGTTTTCCCTTTTTTAATTCTATATTTTCCAGATTCTAAGTCATATAAGTAGGTACTCATCCATTATAAATGCATAGACTCCCACAGGTAATAATGATAATTTTTATACAAAATATTTATAAACAACTATTTGAAGCACTGGTGTGTAACCAAACACAGAAACTGCAGATGTGTAGACCCTTGAAATAGATTAAAACTTTATTCAGTGAGATTTGTGTTTATGTGGAATTTTTTTTCCTGAGGATACTTACTAGTTCACTAGACAAAGATAGCTAACACTCAAATGGAAATCCATAATTTCGCTGGCCTGAGACACCAGAGGATAGAGCTGTGGGCTGCCAGAGCAGCTGAAAAGCCAGTGAAGAAACCTTGGAAAGGAGGGAGCTACATTTCTTACTTGGAAAGGAAATGAGTCCCAGTATCTGTTTTTAAACTCCACCAAAAGTCTGGAGCAGGACAAGCACACCTGCTATAACTACTTGTATTCAACTGTGTAATAGAGAAAATAACAGGAAAAAATGCATACTATTTTACAGATTTTAAGGATAAAGGTGATAATGAAATATTCTGACAACTTGATGACAACACTTTTGATAGCTTAGATGATATATGGACAAATTCCTTGAAAGATACAAACTAGTAAAGCTCCTTCAGAAAGAATAGGTAATCTGGATAGTACTATATCTGTAAGAAACACCCATTTGTGATTAAAAACCTTCATGGCTTGGAAAGGAACAGAAAGACAGGAGAGGGTTGTCTTGGATTCTGTTAAAAGCCACTTGGAGACACAATTTAATCCCTGCAGGGAGATGAACTGCTGGAATTCCAAGAAATAGCCAGAAGAGGTGGACACATCTATACGAAACATGAGCAAGATATCCACAGCTCTGGTCAGATACCTGGAAAAGCTAGTGATATGGACCATGAAGAAAGGGATCAGTCTTGAGTACCTGTCAGAACTGGAGATGGTTCTGCCACCGGACAACAGCACTACTCAAGTCAGATCTTCACTGTTACTTTCTGTCCCTCCACTTCCTCTGATCCAGTAAAGAGGAATCCTTGGTTAACAAAACTACAGTTGGGAACAGGAAAACGTAAAAGATGAGGTAAGGACGTGAAGCCATGCATACAACCTCTTTCTACGTTAGGTGGCAATGCTGCAGTTGAGAAGTTGAGAAGGAGAGAAGGAATGACATTTAAACTTTTTATTATTACACTGTACTGGACTTAAAAATACTGAACATTCATTACCTACAATGCCTTGAAAAGTCAGGAGACTTCTCTTAAATTTCACCTAGCAGATGGAGAAAACCCAGAAAAATAGGATAAACATACACAGACAAAAAACATTTGTATAATACTAAAGGGACACAGATTTATTTTTTCAATGTTTTATTCACATTTCCAATATAAAATAATAGATGTTAGTTGGTTGTAAAATTAACTTTGTAATCCACTGCTGAATTTTATTTATTCTATTTATTTATATAATTATTTGGAATTTTTATATTAATAAAATTTGTCCTATTTATCTCACTCTTCTGTTGTATGGTCCAAGGAACACCCCTTTCAGCTTTTAGCATCTTAGAGCCAAAGACTCTTCTTAAATTTTTTAATTTTCATGGAAATTATCAAAAGGAAATGTTTTTTCTTTAAAATTAGTGTATATAGAGTGGTTTGCTGGAGCTAACTACTACCAGCTTGAAAGAGTTGCTTATTAAATTTTCAGGAATATTTTTGAGTTG
Source organism: Manis pentadactyla (assembly GCF_030020395.1). Classification (NCBI taxonomy): domain Eukaryota; kingdom Metazoa; phylum Chordata; class Mammalia; order Pholidota; family Manidae; genus Manis; species Manis pentadactyla. Next base: position 63,367,082 of record NC_080025.1, on the reverse strand, counting down.
ATTGCATCATCAATGGTGGGAACAGTCTACCACAGAGATTAGCAAATCCTTCATATTCTTTTTATTTTTTTCCTGGAAAGTCAGTTTTAAACATTGACCAGTATGCCATAGACATAAAATTATAGAAATATAGTTAAGATTCTTAGATGAAAGCAAAGAGGTCAAAACTTCACAAGAATTAGGAATTAATGTTTTTTTGTGAATAGTAAGCACCAATTATGAAACAAGGGAAATTTCCAGAAAGTGGATCTATATGGGGTGAAAAAGGCACATGGCATCATTTTTCTCTTAAACTTCCATTCTTGGGGAGAATCAAACAGATGAATAGATGAATGAATGATTGAATGAATATTAAGAGTAGGGTGTGTGATAAGAGTACAGTCAGAAAGCAAGACTTAGTAGAGATAACACATTTTCAACTTTACAACAAAAAGCTTCTAAAATTTATCCAGGGTAGTGCTAAGACTCATTTTCGCTTTATGGCATGAAGTTAAGCAGAAGATTAAGAGTATTTTATTTAAGATTATTTTCCAGCTCTAAACTTCAAAAATCTAATTGCAAATATTATGAACAAACTTTGTCTATTACATTTCACTGAGAAATTAGAGGTGAATTTCAAACTCCTTTTACCTGTAATTATACATATGGATGAACCTGTCTTTAGCAATAGTTCTTTTTGAAATTATTATTGATCAAAGTTTTCATATTCAGAGGATCTTGTTCTAATCTTGAATAGTCACAGTGATTTAATCAGCAGTCAGCACTTTTTTATTTATTTTCCCAATAACTCAATCCAGAAGAAAAGGGTTTTTAAATTGTTCACTGAACTACTTTCTTTTCTTCAAAGTGAAAATTGTGTTCTTTATTAGAAAGTTAATATGGCAAAGTATATATATGTGGTACTAATTTAATTTGAAAGAATGTGTAAAATTAATCCATAACCTTTCTCCTGTATCAGTGGATATTTAAGTTGGTTTCATTAAGTAAACACCAAGGTTTCCAATTTAAATAATTGCTAATTTTGATGCTAACCAGTGATTATAAATACCTCTTGAAGAAATTGTGTAGTTCCCCTTTTAATTTCCCTTCTCAGTGAATGGTCTGTCTGAAGAATAGCCAGTAAATTGCTGTCAACAGCATTTTTAATTTAGAATGATTTCAAATATCATGTAATTTTTGAAGTTCAAAGTGTTGCCATTTAATTATATTTTCCATTGATACTGATGTAAATGCTTATAAATTAGGGATGAGATGGATTTCAGAAAAATGAGGTAATAGCAGTTGTCTAAAGAGAAAAGTACAACTTCTTTGCTCTTCATGTCAAAGGAGCCTAATATAGTCTGGGATGTTACGTTTCCTTTAGAATAGATACAGCTAGGGACCAAAAGCTGAGGAAGGTACTTCTTTATATTTACATTCTGTTTCTATAATTATAAATTATATATGTATAATTTATATAGATATAAATTAATTTTCTAGTAGATATATAATCATGCAGTCAGGTAATCATTATATCACTGTCATCTAAGATGTAAGAACATAATTATATAAGTTTATATATAATTTAATTTTTACATGATTTTTCCTACCAATAACAAACTCACCTACATACTTCTACCAGATAATTTTCTTTTGGCTTCCTTGACAAGATTTAAAACCAGAAATTCAATTTATTAAAAACTGTGGTTTTTATTGCTCTGTTCCTCTGCTGACACTGTCATTATTGAGCTAAGGTCTATATTCATCTCTTTCTATATATGCTATAATAAATTTGAACAGTGGTTTTATTGTACTAAACTATTTGCTATAAAACATTTTTAGCAGTTATAATAGTTATAATACTTCCTTTTAGTTGTCTTCTTTTTGGTCAACCTCCAAAAATTAATCCTTTAAAAACAGCTCATCACCACCCTAAAATTTGAATTTCAGGCATATTTCTATATCAGTTTTAATATTAAGGTCTTATTTTAAAAGCCAAAAACCTTAAAAGTGAAAGGATACCTTCCAAAGGCTAAAGAGGAATTATCACCATTTTTTCTCATTCAAATTATTCCCATTAATTTTTCCTAAGAAGTCATCTTATTTGTCATGCTTACATCCTTCTGACAAAGTCATTAGCTTACTAAAACGTCTAAATATAAAGCATATTCAGGCCAACATAATATAGAGGAAATGACTAATTAAAATGTCTGTAATTGGCTTGAGCTGTTGAAGTCAATGGTTTTGTCTCATCCCCTCTCTGAAGTAACTTTAAAAATCAGAAACTTGGAGAAATTAGATTAATTCCTCTTCATTTGTCCCTATTTATTATTTTCTTTCAATTAACTTGCCCTTCTTTTTATTTCCCTTATTTTTTGGTATCATTAATAGACTTGTTCTAAAATCCTGTGACATAGTCTTGCTTAAAGGTTTCTTTCAAGTGCTTAAGGCTTAAGTAGGTAGGCCTTATATGAGCATTCATTCACTTTAAGGTGGCTCCCCTCCTGGCACTTTGCCAACAAGATCTACCTTTGTCAACCAAAGAAGTAATTTTTAGTTTCTCTTCACCATTAAAAAATATTCATGGGAAAATATATTCAAATAAACAATAAAAAGATGACTAGGAAGTGGTTGCTGACCCCTAGGAACTCTCACTCATTGCATCAGGGGCTGCCAGGTGGTGTCCTGAAGGACTAAGAAAGAGACATGAAACTAGATTGGGCAGCGGCTGATTTTATTTTTCTAATTTTACAATTTTATATGAAAGCCATTCGTGGCATTCTTAAAAGTAATCTTTATATAAAGAATTCTTGGTTCACACAATATTCAACACAATCTTATTAGGCTTTGGGGAAGGAAAAGAAAAATACAAGTTTCCTGATAATAAAGGATAATTTCTCTCTCTCATTGAGGAAAATGCATCACACACTTTTAGAGCACAAATAGATCATTATTTTGTTTTCCTGGGGCCTCAGTTATATCATTTGGATCTATTTTTGGTTTGAAAGTAATTTATGTTTCCAGAGTTCACTAGTCATCAGCCTTACTCCTCTCAAACTCATTTTCTTTTGTAAGACTGTGGTAGACCATGTGTTAATGTTTCTTAGGGGATCAAGGGTTGGCTCTTTCTTACTTTCATCAGTAAGTAACAGGGAAGACCAAGATATAGTAACCTCATTTGGATCTAATTTTTAAAAAAATCACACTTGAACACACACCAAGTCAGTAAATTATCAGAATTAAAATGAAAAAATTATCGCTTTTCCAGATTTCTTCTCTATACTAGAAGAGACGGCTACTGGAACATGCCAGTCTGAATGAGCTCTGTAGCAGCTTTCACAATTTTAGCCAGATTCCTACAGTCACATAGAGGAACACAGTTACCACAATATTTTAAAATGTCATTAATTGTTACTAGAAGTTACATATGCTTCTTGTAATATTTTCACTAAAATTCATGTTATTCCCCAAGACTGCATTACTTAAAATACATTGACAAGTTGGGTCATTGGTAAGAAAGCTATATATTTAGACAAAGATATCAAAAGCAAAATGTATATTTTCCTCAGATAAGATATTATGTCTCATGTTTAAAAATAACTTAATTTGAGTTTTGGAATGATATATAGCAATTTCAGTGCTGATGATATTTATGTTGGCTGACCAAGGACAATCCTTTCGTATTAGATTGGTATTAGAATTTTTTAATTCAAACAGACATTACTTTGAATTGACTTACACAAAACAAAAACAGAAAACTATTTTTATATGAGACATTGGGCAATCTCACAGAATCCAAGAGGAAAAAAATGCCCTAGAAAGTTTCCTAACTCCTGAGATCTCAATGATAGGGTTTAGCCATGACCCCTTAAAAGCTCAACCGTTAGTAAGACCATCTCCCAATGCCACTCAACATTTCCACATCTGAGATCAGCATCCTAATGCTGAGGAAAAATAACTAGGATCACAAAGAGTAAACATAGCTATAGGGTGCTGTAGACTTAATGTTGTTTCCCCCCAAAGTTCATATGTTAAAACCTAATCCCTAATGTGATGGTATTTTGAGATGGGACCTTTGGGAGGTGATTAGGTCCTCTTGGAGTGGAACCTGCATGAATGGGATCAGTGATTTATAAAAGAGACCCCATAGAGCTCCCTCATCTCTTTTAGCATGTGCAGACACAGCAAGAAAATGCCACCTGTAAACCAGGAAGTAGGCTCTCACAAGACAGTGACTCAACTGACTGCTTGATTTTGGATTTTCCAGCCTCCAGAACCATGAGAAACAAAATTCCATTGCTTGTAAGTCATGAATTCTATGGTGTTCTGCTACAAGTAGTCCTAATAGACCATGACAGAAATTGGTACCAGGAATGGAGCGCTGCTATAACAAATACTTAAAAATGTGGAAGCAGCTTTGGAACTGGGTAATGAATAGAAGATGGAAGAGTTTTGAGGTACATGCTAGAAAAAGCCTACATGGCTGTGAATGGGCCTTTACAATCAATTCCAGTGAGAGCTCAAAAAGAAAAGAGGGGAGCTCGAGAGAAAGCCTCAGTCTTCTTGGAGAATGCCAAAACCGTCTTGAACAGAATGTTGGTAGAAATGTGGATAATTAGGGCCATTGTGATAAGGTCTCAGGAAGAAATGAGAAACATGCTCTGGGATAATGGTGAAAAGGCTATCCTTGTTCTAAATTGGCAAAGAACTTAGCTGAATTATGTTTGTGTTCTAGTGCTTTGTGGAAGGTAGAACTTGCAGTACACTGATACTAATACTGATTCAGTCATGAGGGTGGCGCTCTCATGAATCAGATTAGTGTCCTTATAAAAGAGACTCCTTGACCCTTTTGTCCTGTGAGGACAGGGAGAAGATAGCCATCCACAGTATTGCATTTTAGCAGGCCAAATGGGCAAAGACATAGGGGTTCCATCTCTGTAAGAGTGAGGAAAGGCCTAGCAAAAAGATATTAGATACTATACTACAATATGTAATTTTCTAGAAATTTCTGAAAAAGTCAAGCAAAGGAAGCAAATTAAGCCTAAAACTAACTAAAAAAATCAGTGCTGCTTACACACACACACACACACACACACACACACACACACACACACACACCCCAAACCTGTTGTAGAAGAAACTTTCAGTTATTGGGCAAACTGTAATATTGTGTACTGTTAACTAAGTTTAACACAGGTGGAGATTAATTTTGGATCATGCTTTATGGAAAAATCACACAATGCAATTGCTTCCTTCACTAGACTGTGGTGTGATGTACTTAAGAATTGGCTCTCAAAGAAAGAATTTCTGGGGTCCTAAAAAATAAAAACTCTGTCAGCCCTGTAGCCAAGAGAAGGAGAAATAGGAAATTTACTCAGTGTACTTTGAGTAGACTACTCCTCCAACAATAGGCTAATCCATGTTAATAGCATACCCGGCCTCTTAAACCCATTTTGTTTTTGTTTTTTCTTTCTCCAGAGGAAATCTACTGTGCAACAGCAGGTTATTTTTAAATGAATTCATTAAATATCTTGTCAATACAGTCTGTTCTTTAATTCATCATTTGGCCATTCATAAATTTGTCTCTTTTGTCAGAATTAATTAGCTTGCTAAATTCAAATATTTTGCAAAAACACCCCTGAAGACCATATTTTGTTTTGAACTTTGCATTTAACATATGTTCTTGACTTTGGATTTCTATAGTTTATAAGACATTAAATAATATGCTTCTTCTTTGGCTGATATTCAGAAACATCAAAACATTCTGTCTTGAAGTCAGAAAAGGCTGTGAGAACAAGTTTATTCAGGGCATAAATTCTCCCTGTGGTTTAATTAAAGATCAGTAATTAGGATTATTATGTGTTGTGGCTTATCCTGAATTCTGATCACTGTGTTTTGTTCCCAGTTGGCCCTTTTGATCTTTTCTTTCATGCTCCAAATAGTTTTACCAATTTGAGTCAAAAAAACAATCCTTTGTGACTCAATTTATAAAATAAATGTGCTACAAAAATTCAGGGAAAATATTAATAAAGATATAATAGAAATTTTATGATGAAGTTATTTCTTGTGAAGTGTGGTCTGCCCAAATTTATTTCTAGATCTACTTTTAAGGTATAATTACTGTAAACTAAACTCATTTAAAATAGCTATCAATTATCATCTGTAGATTATATGTAAGTGTGTGTGTATACATGTATAACTTACTCTCCTCCCTGTGATTTTTAGAAATATAAAGTATGGTTTTCATTATTTCTAAATGGAAAGCACACTATGATAATTTTTATAAACAGGGACATAGATACAGGAGGCACTTCCTCAAGACTTTTCAAGTGTCAGCATTTAAAAGTTCTTCCTTTCATCAAAGTTTACTTGTCCATATATCCAAGATAACAGTGGAAGTAGTAAGCTATGAACACTGAATTTAAATGGTTGGGAAATTTGCCAGATTCAAAATGGTGCTTTAGCTATTGTGGGGGACTAAGAAAATTATATTCTGGAGAAATCTGGTCAAACCACACTCAGATATTCAGTGTGACACAGCGGGGAAATCTTTCATACTCTCTCAATTTCAACCTCATGGAAAATTAATGACTGCTATAAGAAGCCCAAGCTTGTGAGCTTTATTAACCCAGGCCCTAGAGAAGCAAACTCAGAAAGGAGGAAAAAAACTAAGCATTTTAGTTTCTTCTTTTTCTTTTGAAAACAAAAAGGTTGCATCTATTTCAAACTTCAGTTTTTAAAATCCACTTTCTTTTGTGCTACATTTCAAAAGGAACAAACACATTGTGAACTTCATCATTGTTAAAATAATGGGCTACTGGCCCCAGTTTGCTGTTTTATTATAGTGCAAATGATAATTCAGAAAAAATTAAAATCATACAACTGTGAAAATTTTACTTTTACCTTAAATCTGATATAGAAATAAATAGTTGATAATTTAAACTGCATTATATAAAATCTTTATTTTTGATGATAGTTGTATAGTTTTAACAACACTTTTCCTTCCTGTGACTACAATTCCTTGACAAACTATCTTAATTCTATAAATTATTTGCCACTCTAAAATATGTTGATATGGGAATGTTAGTAAGAATATATATGCATTCTCAGTTCTTAATATTTTAATTCCACTTAAGATAGTAATCTCAAATTTCATTGAAGAATTCTTTCATTGCTTATTATATTCATGCTTTGCAAGCAATTGTAGAAATGGTTTCTTGGTATTTTACTATGAATACAATTACTATTAATATATGGTAAAAAAAAAAGTTACTCTTCCTATCAGTAATTATAAGTTGGGTAAATATTATGGCAATAAATGGCCCTGAATCGCAGTAGCTTGAAGCCTCAAAGATTTAGTTCTCATACAATTTCTGCCAGGCTTGGGTAGCTTGGCAGGCAGCTGTCTCCCAGACAGCTGTCTTGTGTGGTGGGGTTCTGTGTCCCAAATTACACCTTCATGTCATCAGATCTATTAACCACAGCAGCAGACTGAGAGCAAGCTCGGAAATATACACCTTGATCCTTTGGTACTTCAACCAGAAAGTGATTAATGACACTTCTGTTCACATTTTATTGCCAAAGCAGCCCTATGACCTTGCCTAAGTTCAAGAAAGTACGATCCTATTGGTGGGCAGTAGTAATACCTACTATAACCTCTGAGATTTTTATTTACTTGTTTGATTTTTGTTGATTTGTTTTCATGATTGCAGTACACTTTGGGCAGGAGTTGGCAAACCTTTTCTGTCTAGAGTAACATAGTAAAGATTTGCAACTTTGGGGGCTATACCTTAGCAAATACTCAGCTCTTTTGTTATATGAAAAACAGCAATAGATGAGATAAACAATGAGTGATCTGTGTTTTTTACAATAAAACATTTCTTACAAAATGTGGTGGCCTGACTTGCCCTGTAGGTCATATTTCATTGAATCCTGACTTGGAGTAGCACCCATCCCTTCTGATACAGAGGCAAATAATGATAACAAGAGACCCCCTGGATCCTCCTATTTCTTATCACTTCTTAGTCTTTTATGAAAGCTTCTCATATAGCCATGCAGGCTGTGCATTACACAAATTTGAGGGGCATTTTTCACATCATCTACAAATTAATGGTGCCTCCTGTATTTCTGCCAAGTGGGGGCACATCTATTGAACCTTGTACACAAGTTACACCAATCACTTATACTTCTATTTCATAGATCAAATTTCATAGTATGTTCTATTCTCTATTACAACAGAAGTCTATTATGAGACATAATAGTACTCAATAAAATGGACAAGGTCATAGGAGAACTGTACACACAATAAACATTGTCATTTTGGCTGTTTTTGATATATGATTTGTAAATGAAAAGTTAGAAAATGTTCAAAAATACAGAAACATTACAAAAGAAAATTTAAACAATAAAAAAAATCCTAATTCAATTTCTGTGCAAATAAATATGCACAAATAAATTGGTATGACACTACATAATCAACTTTACATCATATCTTTGGTTTCAGTTAATGTTTTCCAGTATTATAAAATCTATATAATGGTGTTTTTTAATGAATCTCTTGCTTTTCATTAAGAAATTCAACCATGATTTCTTTGGCCAGTTCCCTTTGAAATTTGGCATGTTTCAAATTCTTGATGGTACAAATACCACTATGAAATGGTTGCACATATGTCTTTTGGCACATCTCTAGTTATTTTGTTAGCGTAAATTCCTGTAAGTGCAATTTCTCAGTCATTCACACAGTATAAGAATATTCTCCAACTTTTTATGTGTTTTGACAAATTGTACTCCAGAAAGAACATACCCTTTATATACTCACAAAGAAAATGTAACTATTTCATATTACCCTCACTAATATTGGGTATTATCTTCATATAGATAAACAATGTAAAATGCACACACTCCTATTTATCTATTATTTCCTGACACAAGAATGACTTATTTATCTGACACTTTCAGCAAACAATTAACACATAAAAACATGAATTTTTCAGATATTAAGATGTAACTATTAGAAAGCGTATATTTATTGCATAATTTTCTGTCTTGTTACATGGAGGTATAATTAAAACTTTTCTTAAAGTTTCTGAGTTATCATTAAGACAACATAGGATGCAATTTTCAGAGATTATCAGTATTAATGAACTTTCAGTATGACATATTCTGCACTATTGAATTTTTTTCCACCTTAAGAATTCTTTTAAAAAGACATAAATAAATACATACACAGGAGGTGGGACTATATACTAATAAGCTGCCTCCTCAGTGTGCCTCAGGAAAATCAATCTTATTAATGTGTAGCCACATTATTACATTATTTATGTTTGTATTTTTGCTTGAGCAGTGTGTATGTTCCTATTCCTTCATTCTGAATAGCAAAGAGAGGGAAAATTAATCTCCTCCAGTGAGTTGAAGAAATGAGAGAAAAGTAGTGATGAAGGAGAATGGTTTTGCAGAGGCTGGATCTGAGGGCAGTTTGTCGAAGGAGAAACATAGGACATGGAAACAAGTTAGAAACATTCTATTCCATTGTGGAGTTGTATATGGGCGAGAAGTCCTTATTTCCTGCTCTACTTGTATTTTCATGCTTTTTCAAGCTTACTTAAACTTCTTTTTCCTGTTTTCTCTGTACTCTCAAGTTTCCCATCAAATAATTTTTTTCTTGTCTGCTAATGGATTCAGTGAGAAATTTACATGAGATTATTTTCCTGAAGATATGTGAAAGGTAGTGTTGACTATAATCATTACAATAGTTATTGTTAATTGGTAAGTTTTCTTTAGCATTTTTAAAATCGGCTATTTTGTGTACTGGGCATGTGTTTAAAATATAATAATACATATATAGTAAGTACAAAACAGAGAAAACAGAGGTATGTGTGAGGAAGGAAGTTTAAAATTTTAGGGTAATATTGGTATTAATGGCCTATTTTATAATAGACACTATACTATATGTTTCATTATACACAACATTTAATAAAAAAATAAAATACTAGTATTGGATCAGAATGTTTCCTACAAGTAACTAAAATACAATATATCGGCGATGTTAGTACTCCAGACTTTGTAAGATCCCTCTATCTAAAAAGCTCTTAGAAGGCCACATCATTAACCAAAAATGATTAGTATTCTCTTCCTCTGATAGGGAAAAGAGTCAGACATTATATTTGCTGTATCTTACCATTTAACATCAGGATGGTAACAAAATGAGAATAAACCAAGTGCAGCAGACAGCTGGTTGTCTGCATTTCCGTTCTCATCCTTTCATTGTTAAGCTTCCTCCACAGGTGACAGCTGAAGATGTTTCCCAGGCACACCTGCATCTAGGTATAGCCATGTGACTAAGTTCTAGACAGTGGGGTGTGAGAGAGTGTGATGTGGCTGACTTTTAGGCCATGTCTTAAAAGGCAAGGAACATGCCCTACATTTTTGCCTGTCTCAGTCTCGCTAGTTGGAATGCAGCACCGGAGTAGCTGTCTCAGAGGGAAGCTGCACGCTGAGTACAGCAGAGCAGCAAGGCAGGAGGCTGGGGCCTGGCACTGCGCAGCCACCGTACCACACCTGGGATGCTTTTGCTCTGTAAGTAGGAGAGAATTAAACCTCTACGTGGATTAATCATTGTTATTTTGTTCTTTGTTATTGCACTCAAAATTTTTCCTCAATTAATCAGCTAACTAAACACAAAGCAAATGTAAATGGGCTAGAATATGTAAGAATAAGTAATTAACCTTTTCTTGAAGTTTGTGGCTCCAACAACAAGATCGAACTCTTAAAATATATTGGTCACAGTGGTATAGTAAAATGTTTGTTTCCAAATTTTAAATAGATAAATGGTTAGGAACAATGTCAAAAGATGCTGTGAATATATATGAGAAAATGTGAATAAAATACACAATACAATCCAACAGATTTTACATGTTGACTGTAAGCAATACTACTGAAGAAGCAAAAGCAGACATAACAAACTGGAATAGATAACAAGTACAATTATACTCCTGTGAGCAAGATACTTAGGATCACATAGGAGTTAGTTTATACTGCAATGCTTACAGTTATAAAAACTGTTATATTGGATTGTCTATTTTGTTCAAATTTTCTCACATAAAAATGTCTGATATGTTTAGAAGACATTAACATTTAATCATCTTCAACAAAGATTCAATAAGTTCTCCTATTTGTGCATTTGGTAGGTGTTAGATAGCAATGTTAATGCACAGTGCCCACCCTTAAGAAGCTCAAAATCAGGTTTGGGAACAAAGGCATGCAGAACTAACTTCAGTAGATAGTAATAAGTGCAATAATATTAGTATGAGCAAAATTCTTTAGAAGTACATATGAATAAGTGATTAATTTTCAACTGGAAGTCAGAATAGCTTTCATAGAAGAAGTGATATATGAGTTAGGCCTTAAAGAATGAGTTGTATTTTTCCAGCCTTGTCCTTTCAGGGGTTTCCAAAAGTCAGATTTATCACAATGTGAAATGAGCTGCTTCAAGAAGTGGTAAATTTTCTTTTCTGCCACTGAATATGATAGAGCACAAGCTGAAGAGAGTTTACAGGGAGTGCTGTGGCTGGGAGTCCAGCATCTATTTGGTGACTGGCCACATCTTGGAAGCTTTATTACTTCTGTGTGTGGAATTCTTCATTATTTCTCCAGTAGACTCCATCTGAATTTTTAATGTCAATGCTAATTTTTTGGTGTAATAAAATTCTCTTTGTTTTTATATTGAGGTATATACAATAAAATGCACAAATCTTAGTGCACAGCTTGATGAATTTTGACATATGTATACACTCATGCAACCATCATTCTGATCAAGATATCAAAGATTCTCATTTTTCCCCTTTCATCTATTTCACCCATTCCCCCACTTACAATCATACTCATTTTTAACATGTTTTTTTGTTAGGAAATCTATATATTCAGTTCAATTACAATATTGTTATTATTCTGAGGATTGATTCAGATTGTGTTTATTTCACTTATCCATTCACTCAGTCAACAGCTATTTATTGGACTGAGCTAAAGTACCTTTAACTAGGTACTTTGCTAGACACTGGACATAGAGTAGTGAAAACAACAAATAAAATCTGCCTTTAAGGAGCTGGAATTTTAGTAAGGGAAACTTAGCATTTGGCATATGTGCATATATGAGTGTGTGTGTATATATATATATGTGTATATATATATATATATATATATATATATATATATATATGATATTATTGCTCATGCCCTCAGTTTATTGAATTCTCTGCTAAAATGTCACTTTCTCAAGAAAAGCATTCCAGGCCAGAATGCCTTGATTTTAAATAAAAGTGATAACATAACTTGCTTTATATTTAGTCATCTAACAGATATTATAATTATGCATATTACATATGTCTAAAACATATTACACATATTTTATAGGTACACAGTTTTAAATATATGACACATAATAAAACTATAATATCTATAACAAAGCCTGATGAACATTTATTTGTTACTTTAACACATATTGAGGAACAGAGCACTCACAACAGGAAGGTGAAGATCAGTGTAATGGAAAAAGTTATTTTTTCCTGGAAACATAGAACAATAAAAAAGCACTCTAAAACACTTAAGTGTTTTATTTACCTCTTTTTTGTTGTTGAGCGTGAAATGACCATGAAAGTATAGGAAGAGAAAAATAGTTTTCTTGTAGAAGTACACAGTTAAAAACATGCTCTGCTCAAAATGAACAATGCCTTTTCTTTTTAGTTATTATGTATTGGTAACTAGACATACATGTATTAAAAAGAGAGTGTGATACTAATATACCATGCAAAAACAATTAAAAAAAAGCTAGATAGTAAGCCATCATTACTCAAAAACAATTATCCATGGTCTTAAAGCTCTAAAACAGCTTTTGTAAGCTGCTGAGGTATTAGTAAATGCTTCAGTTCTTTAGAATCTGTTGAGTTTTGAGCTGATTTATTTCTACCAAAATGTAACAGAAAGATATTTTGCATTTTCCTTTTACTGTATATTGATTATTACTTTTCTCACTCCCTAAAGGCCAAGTTAGGTCTTCTTTGTTTTGTTTTTGGTTCTGTCAGTTTGAAAGTTAAAATTCTGGGTTTTTAAAAATCTGAATAATTAGTTTAAACATTAAGCCCTATTCCCCCATCTTTTCTCCCCTATAAATGTCTGAAATTTGTAAATACCTAAATATTTTTCCACAGACAAATCATTACTTAGAATTTTTTTTCTTCCTTTATTCTTGACATCCTATTCTGTAAACAACTATCAAGACGTGTTTGGCAATTTAAGAATTTTAAAGTATGTGTCATTTGACATAGATGGACCTAGAGGAAACTACACTAAGTGAAATAAGCCAAGTGGAGAAAGACAAATATCATATGATTTCACTTATACATGGAGTATAAATAAAGAGCAAAACAGATTGAAAACTTCATTTGACTCACAGAATCTGAGAAGGGACTAGTGGTTACCATGGGGGAAGGGTTAGAGTGGGTAGGTGGGGAAGGTGAGGGGGATAAAGGAGCACAAAAATTCTCAATCATAATATAAGCTGGTCACAGGGATGGTAGTACAGCATGGGGAATACAGCCAATGATTCTATAACATCTTCCTGTTTTGACAGATATTAACTGTACTTAGTGGAGGTGAGGATTTAATGACATGGGTAGCTGTTGAACCACAGTGCTGTATACTTGAAACTAATATAAGATTGTGTATTAACTATACTTCAATTAAAAAATTAATTTTAAAATAAAAATATGTTGTCATTGACATTTTAGATAATGACACATTTTGGTAAATGATTTTTTACTCTTATTTTCCATGTGTCTTGCTGTATCCTGAACTACTGCCATGTAGTGCTTTTTTAAGGAGGGTCTTTTGCTATGTTGCCGGGCAGCTGCTTCTGGGGAGATCTCTCCCTGCACACTAGGAGAAACCTCAGCCTGTAGCCGGGAGGGTTCTTGACTGAACAAGAAAGAATTCTTGAGCAGGTCAGAAGAGTGTAGGTAGGGAAGGAATTCATTAGAGTCAGAGCAGCAAGGAATGGGAGCTGCTTGCAGGCAGCAGGGAACAGGAAAGTGCAGAGGGAAAGAGGGAAAGTTCTCAGCCATGGGCAGATTCCCTTGCCAACTCCTGAAGCCAGGGTCACCTGGCATCCCGTGTCTGCAAGGATCTGCGTGGCATGGGGACTCGCTCCTACCACTCCAGGATTTCAGGGAGCCACGGAGCACAGGATGGAGTGAGATTAGGTTCTGAGAACTTTCCAAAGAAAGGAGATTTTCAAGTTACGTTACTATGAGCAGATCGCACAGCTGCAGTTTTGTCCGGGTCACCCAGGTAACAGGTACTTACAGGCAGAAATCAGAGCTCTCAGCAGCCCCTCCCTACTTATTAGGAGTAAAGCGGAGATAAAGTCAAGACTTGGAAATGAAATGAAATAGCAAAGAGACAAACTATAATAATTTGAGCAGTGAGAAAGTTTTATTTGAAAGTACGCACTTAGGGAAAGTGCGGGCGTCCTCAGAGAGGAGGCGCGCTGAAAGTTTGAGGATTCTGTCTTCTAAGGCTTTTAAGAATGGGGCAAAGGGCAGAGGGGGGTTGTTGGGCGTAGGCTTGACTTGTGGTCTCAAGGTGCTTATCTCTGGTGAGAGACACCATGTCTCCTTTCCTTTATCATCAGCCCTCCAGCTAATTCTGCTAAATAAACCCAACATGAGGGATTTATTTATCTTGTTCTTTTCCAAGATAGTGGTTAACCTCAAGCAGTGGGGACATATCAGTTAAGACTGCCTGCCCTGCCTTAAGGTGGGCTGTTTGCCTATTGTTTAATTACCAGAGAATATATTAGGAATCTTACTTCTCAATTCTCTGCTTTTTAAAATGGAATCTTAGCCTTAAGATGGAGTCCATCCTGTTCTTACTATACTGTTTATATGTCAGGATTTTTCATCATAGGCAGGAAAAGTTAATCATGCTGCTTGTCCCATGTCCTCACCCTACCTCAGGGTTTTTATACCCAAGAATATCATTATTCCTACTTCATATTAAAAATATTCAGATTCACATAATATTCTTGGTTCAAAAGTTTTTCTTCAGTATTTTTCAAGTATTATTCTGTTGTGTTCTTGCTACCAGAGCTGACATTGAGAAGTTTAGTGTCAGTTTGTTTCTTTAAGAGTGATACAATCTTTCTCTTTAGAAGATTTTATAATTTTATTGTGGTCTTTAGTTTTTTGAAATTTCTTCTTAAATAATGTGTCTAAATGTATAAAAATAAATATACCTGGAACAAGTCAGTGTAGTAAAAGAATAATGTCACAATCAAATAAATTTTACTTAAGAAATCCAAGATATTTTCAACATTAGTAATCTCTTAAGGTTATTCACTTCTTTAACATAATAAAGGTGAATATCCAACTGGTCATTTAGATTATGAAAGAAATTTTTTAAATTACAAAGTGAATAGCTAATACAATTCCTTATCAGGCAGGGAATAGAAAAAAATTGCTTAACATTATCAATGATATCTACCAGATACCTACAAAAAATGTAATACATGAGAATCATCCCTCTTTAAACTAGACTCTAGACAAATAAATTCATGTACCTGTGATATTTTCAGCTGCAAATAACAAAATGGAAATTGGACGTACTTAAATGATAAGGAAATTTGTTGACGGACAAAGCCAGATGTAAGTCATGCTTCAGGAGTGGCTCAATCTAGTGCTTTTTCTCTGTTTTCCTATAATTCATTCATATGTGATATCTGTTTACTTCACCACCAAGCACAATATTTTTTATGATGGAAAAATAGGTGTAGAATTTTCAGACATCTGATTACCCACACTGGATGTCCAAAAGAAGGCAATGTATCTCTTTCAGCAGATCTCTTTAAAGAGAGAAGAAACTTGAAGCCTAAAATCCTCCAGCAAGTCACTGTCTATATCTGTTGACCCCAAATTAGTTCTTATTCTCAGTTTCTATCCTCCACTTAGAGTTAGACCAGTCATTGTGGAAAGTATAATGGATTGCTCCTGACCAATAAAATTTAACTCTGAAGCCAGAGTTGAGTCAGTTTTCTCTGAATTAAGTGAGGTGCTTTGGGAACTTGGGATATTTGATTATAAAAATCAAGTCATTGAGAGGAGAACAGCTGTGATGAATGGTCACTACATTTGCTGTCACCACAAATATTTTAAATTATACTACATCTTAAAAGAATAATAAGAAAGAAATAGGAGATAGAAATATTCAAGAGGAGTAATTGGAAGAGGATACAAATTTGTTATTTTAAAATATTATAAGGTATAAAACAGAACTAACTGAAAATCTAGACTATTGAGTAAAATGACTCAGTTCAAGAGCAATGCTAGATTTCCTACACAAAAGCAATAAGTGATTAAAAATTATAAAAGCTTTTAAAAAATATCCCATTCATAGTCATAATAGCCACAAATCTATTATATGTTGAAATAAGTCTAATATATAATGTGCAGAGCCTTCCTATTTAAAGTATAAAACTTTACTAAAGGATCTATCCTGGATAAAAGACTTGGCCCTTGATGGCATGATTAAATATTAAAATTTTTACAAAATAAAATATAAAGACAACACAAAAATGAGCCAAAACATTCCTTAGCAGGAATTCTTCAGAATAAGGGAGGAAAAAATTGTATGTCCTTATTGTTTTTAAAATATAATGTAATATAATAAATACTTATAAAATATTTATTTTATAAAAGCTTCCTATAATACTACAAGCCATAACTCTGTTTCTGGTTTCAGTGTATGAATTTTCAGTTATCTAACTTGCTGCAAGGATAGTTTACAATACCTAAAGAATGCAAAAAGAGTTCTCATTTTTCTGCGGATCCTGGAAATTATTGAGTTAGGTGTTTATCAACTTTATCTGGACATTAGAATCAAGTAGTATCTTTAAAAATTATTGATGTCCAAGTTTATGAAGATCAGCTATATAATATTTCTGAGAGTGACACCAGGCCTCTGGAATTTTTTTAAGTTTCCCTGGTCATTTCAAAGTAAATCTTGGGTTGACAACTTCTGACTAATCCTCAAGTGCATGTTTTATGATGAGGTGTAGCTGTAGAAAAGAAAAAAACAAAACAAAAACAAGAACATTTTTCTGGAAATATAGAAATAACTGTTAAAAATTGTTAGACTACAAAGAAACTGATAAACAAAGCACCTTATCTATTGATACACAGTTTGCTTTAGAAGACTCTAAATGTCTAGAGAAAAGACAGTGTTTTTGAATTAAAATATCTTTTCGTTCTCATAAAAGTATAAAATTGCCTAGATAATTAATTCTCTTTTGATTAGGTCGTGTTGCCATGATAGATTCTGTAGAAGATGTGGCTATATCCTAAAGTGAAGCAGAAATCCAGCCTCTAAAACACTCAGAAGAAGTGGGAAAGAGGGTATAGACCAGAGTGGTTGATTAGGAGGTTGCTAAGAGGGTCAGATGCAGATCTGAGACCAAGAAACCTCTGCCACATTGAAAAATCCAAATGCAAACTGACGGGTAAGTAGGGCCAAACCTTTGGTTTCATGGTACTTTATGTTTTTCTTTATTTCAAACCTGACCTTGCTGTGATCTAGAGACAACAAATTTTGCATTCCAGGACATTATAGCTCAATCCTAATTCCTTAAGATATTTTCTGCTTTACATATGTCTAATGTCAACTCTGGAGCATCTGAAAACAAGATGTTTTGCAAGCAACAAAGTACAATGTCTCTTTCAAGCATATTATTGTAAGTCTATTTCCATAATTCAAAGGGCTTTACTAAAAAATATTGCAATAATATTTAAAAAAGAACTCATTTTAAACTAAATTTTTTCAAGCTGAATTTTAGTAGGAAATTCTGTTAGGTGAGTCTTATAAGTTATTGTCTCTGGAAAGGGTTATTTTTAAATAATTTTGAAAATACTTTGACCTATCAAATTTTCTTATCAGTGAAAATTTTTTTTTTAATAAATGTTTTTGATTTAGCAGATCTAATTGTTAATACTAAAAATAATTATAGGTGGAATGGTAAAAGAGAAAGAAAAGATTTGCAGGGAAAGAAGAAATAATCATTATTTTAAGTTGAAAATGCTATTTAACCTTTTCAGTTTGGTAAAGAAATATTTTCTTACAAAATTCTATTTTTTATAACCCTAAAATTATTTATACAGTATATGTTAGAAGTTTTGCTAGTATAGGAGACTACAAATTTCTTTACTTTTTAACAATATAGACAAATACATTGTAGATGAGGAATTAGTCCTCTACAAAATATTAAATCAAATTTATAAGAGAAATTTCCTATTGATATATTTAATCTTTTTACTTGTGGTATACAATCATTTACCACATATTTTTGCGCTTATTTTAAAGTCTTATTAAATGTAATCAGTACCTCTGATGTTAACATATAAGATATTTTATAAGAATGTTAAAGAATATTTAAATGCTTAAATTTTTTTAAAAAATTCAATAATAAATTCAAATTTATTTTTAGCTGGTGCACCAATCGAAATTTTATGAAATCCTCATTCTACTGAATTGAAGTCCTTCTAAATATTCTGAATGCCCTTCAGAAAGGTGAACAAACCCTAGCAAACCTGGAATATTAAGGCCAGGGAGAGCAATTTGAGACAAAATTTTACAATGGCTCACATCCCAAGACAACTTACACAAGCATCAGGAGAATGAGTTTAGGTCACTTTTCTGTCCCAGGCGACAATGTTGACAACTAAATCTAGGAAATTCTGATTGATGTACACTGGTCAACATCATAGAGTACTGGGATAGCAGTAGGCTGGAAGATCTCACGCATATTCTTTTTAATACTTTTGGACATACAAAATTCTTCTCCTCCTGGCTTTATTCTTGGTCCTTGACTTAATCCATTTTAAACTTCTCCCTCAGATCTTCCCATCACATGGTGCTTTTTGGTGTTATTTTGCCTCAAACATAGTTCATTTTTTTCTCATCACAGATTTTATTAGCACATAAGGGTCCTTCTTTTTTGAGAGTTACAGTAGTGTTGTCTACTGGAATCTAAACTCACTTTATTTTTGGTTCATCTCAATTCTGTGATCAATTTCCCCTTATTATGGCTGTCATTTCATGAGATGTTAGGGGTTGAATTGTATACCCCCAAAAGATATGTGTAAGTCCTAGCCCCTAATACTTCAGTATGTGACTTTATTTAGAAATAGGGATTTGCAGAAGTAATCATATTAAACTATGGTCATTAAGATGGGTCTTATCCAATATGACTGCTGTCCTTATAAAAAGAGGAAGTTTAACATAGAAATAAACATGCACAAAGGGAAGACCATCTGAAGACAAGCAGGGAGAAGACAGCCATATGGTTGGAAAGATGCATCTAGAAGTCAGGGGATGCTAGAAGCTGCAGAGGCAAGGATGGATGCTCCTTGGAACCATCCAGAGACACTGACATGACTCTGGTGACACTTTGATTTTAGACTTCTAGCCTCCCAGAACTATGAGACAATGAATTTCTGTTGTTTTAAGCCATCCAATTTTTGGTACTTTGTTACAGCAAGCCTGGGAAACTAATACATGAGATTTTTGTTATCTCTATACCATCTCTTAAATTTCCTGGCTTCACACATTCTACTTTTCAAACTTATCCTGTACATTAGAATTATAAAACACAGTTGTTGTCCATTACAATAAAGACACTTCTGATCATCTCCTGTATCTGCATGTTAAAAAACACTGTGGGTGTGTCTGTTCTGTCAAACTAATTTCTTCAGTGTCCTAGTTC
Source organism: Manis pentadactyla (assembly GCF_030020395.1). Lineage (NCBI taxonomy): Eukaryota > Metazoa > Chordata > Mammalia > Pholidota > Manidae > Manis > Manis pentadactyla. The sequence goes on along the minus strand of NC_080025.1, from coordinate 63,347,299 downwards.
ACTGTCTGGAGTGCAGTTGTTAGCTGTGTACAGCAACTACTGATCTTTGGCTCTACTCAGGCTCCTTCTCTCTTTAACAGTAAAGGAGACCATCCACCCAAAGCAGTCCAGGTAAGAGGAATGCTCTGAAATACCAGAGAAAATCACTGTTATCATAGAAGTAAATGATGTAAAAAATACTCCACTGAGAACTCCTCCTAATCAGCCCCCTTTGGATTCCTGTCATTATTTCATAATGTCTCTTATTTTTTATTACATTTATTCTAATCATTGTGTCAAGAAACAACCAGGAATGGAAAGAAAGCATTTTGTTTAAAACTTCATTTATCCAGAAACCAGCTTAGTAACCAGAGATAAGTTCAAAAGTTCTAACAGCAAAAAAATTCTGGACTTAAAATACATCACCCTAAATGCATGTACCCAGGTAGATTAGACATTCTTTGGTCTTTCACTCAAAGCCTATGCATTCATAATTTATGGACGATTCTATAACACAATCCACTCATTTTCAAATCAACTACATAGAAATGCAAGAAACACCTCAAATTTAATATATTTATTTTATTTTTGAAGCATTGCAATACATTTTAAAAATTCTAAATATATAGAAAGCAAACACTGATAGATCACATTGCCTTTAAGATTTTATGTTATCATTTTAATAATATTTCTGCATTTTTATCTATGTATACATCTTTCATACTAAATGCTATACATCTGTAACATGTATCATATCCCTTCTCACTGTACGTTATATCAAAGATATTTTCCTTTACGTTACTTGTTGGGCACTGCAACCATTCTAAAATCTGCATCATAGTCCGTTAAAATACTTTATTTCATTCCATTAAAACTATAAATGAAAATATGGGCAGGTACTGCATCAGATATATAAATAGATAACAGCAAACAGTGGCAGATGAAACTGTGGCTTAAAGAGATGAGGCAAATATCTATTAAAAGTTGATGTATGAACTCTTAACATAACTATGTAATGGTCCTCAGTAGCTATTTGGATGATTCATTGTAATACTGCATGGTAGAGTCATTCAAAAGTTTGATTCTCTACCTCTGAATCTACTGTTTAAGAAGTCAGAAAAGCATGCAATATGCAAAACACTTTGGTCACTTTTGTAGAATGTTTCAAAGGAGAGTGGGCTTTAGCTCAGAGGGAGATACTCAGATATGTGAAAGGAACTCATGAACTGCACAGGTAATGTTTGATTGGGACAGACTAATTATATACTATGCCTGGTTGCCCCAATTTACAGCTCCTTAGTGGGCAAAATCACATCAGCCAATCTATACACTGCACAAAGAACTATGTGCTGGTCTGGTGGAAAAATCTGTGCTGGTAAGGAAAGATGAATAAAAGTCAGCTTATAGGATTGCATGGGATCCACCCCACTGTAGAAACTGCTCCATTTTGTAATGAAACTGGATTTTAAAATTCCTCTGGAGAACCTTTCTTATAAAGCAAAAAATCAAACAACAAAAATCAATTAATGATATATTACTCTAATCATTAAAATATTTCTTAAGAACATAGCATACTGATTCCTCTTTATATTCTATGAACCAGACAGGTCTTTCTGAGCTCAGAGAACTACAAAGAATCCTTCAAACTACTAAGTCACCTTCCTTTCTTCTTTTCCTGATTTAAACTTAGAAGAAAAACCTCAAGTGGGAACTACTTCAGCTGCTGCCCTTGCATGTCTCTCAAATGCATCAGAATACACTTCTCAACCACTGCATTCTAAGGTCTAGGTGCAAAGGAAAAGAAGGCAACAAAAGGAATAAAGGAAAACAGTAGGAAGCATAGTGCAGTTGAAAAAGAAAAAAATGATATAGAGGAAGAGGGAGTGGATGAGAAAAAAGCCCCAATTCCCTACTTTTCAGCAGCTGTATTGTAGAAATGCACTTACATCATCATTGCCTGGAAATCATTGATGGGGAAAAAGTATGTACATGTACACTTGTATTTTATCTGTGCCATTTTTTAGTATCTTGGGCCAAGTTTTGAGTCCTCTGAGATTTTGAATACTGACAAAATGAATAAAGTATTCTATAATTTAGAGGAAGACATGAATTGCAGAATACATATTTCATCAGCTGTCATCTCAGTTTCAATTTTTCTTCAGGACAAATCTTCAAGGATGTCAGCCTGTCTTTGTATCTTGACTTCACGATCTTTGTATTTAGTATCATAAAAATAATTTTTAAAAAGCAGAAGGAAAAGCAAGTACTCTAACTTTGTGGACAGTCTATGGAATTTGCCTTTATTGCCTCTGCAATCCCATTTCTTCTCAGTACTTGCAAAGTCCACTGGTGACTGGGAGTCTACTTAGCCCCCACAAAATGACATAGTTTGTATTTTACACATTTAAAATAATCTAAGACTTTAACAACATTTTCAAAGCATGGTAACAACCTAAAACCAAATGTCAGGGCTATTATACAGAATTCTCCAGTACATGCATTCTGCACCCAATTCCAATTCATGAGTGGGAGTCATTATTTTTCCCCATCAACAGACATTGACTAGCCGGATGTCCTAGAATTCAACTCAATTCTAACATTATCTGCAGAGAGATAGCATCAGATTCCACAGGTAAAGGGCTCAGTTCCACAAGACTGTCTTCTAATTCAGACGTTAATTATAAGCCCAGACTGTGACCAGTGCTTTTGACCAACCAGCTACATATTGGAGGTTTCAATGACCCCCTCCAACTTAGGATGCTGCAGGTTGTCACCTGTATGTTTAGCCAACTGGCTATAAATTGGAGATTGCCATTACTCCTTCCTTAGGTCCAATTAATTTGCTAGAGCAGCTCAGAGAACTCAGAAAACCAATTTATCCAGTAGATCACCAGTTTATTATACAAGAAGTCAACTCAGGAATAGTCATATGGAAGGTCAAGTATGGGAAAGGACACAGAGCTCCCATGCTCCCTCTGAACTCAACACTTTCCCCAGATCTCCACACACATCAACCCAGAAGCTCTTCAGACCCCATTGTTTTTAGGTTTTTATGAAGACTTCATTACATAATTATGATTTATTAAATGACTGGCCATTGGTGAGCAATTCAACCTCCAGTCCTTCTCCCTTCCCTGGAGGTCTAAGGGTGGGACTGAATGTTCCAAACTTCCAATCACAGGGTTGGTTCCCCTAGCATCTAGACCCCATCCTTCCATGACCTAAGGGCATTTCAAAGGATACCTCATTAACATAACAAAGGACATCTCGGTTTCTCTCACCCCTAAGGAAGTACCAAGGGTTTTAGAAACTCTGTGCTAGAAACCAGGACAAAGACCTAATATATTTCTTATTATAAATCACAATATCACATCCAGCAAAGATGCAAGATTCAGTGTCTATCCAGGACACTTCCTCATGCTGGGTAACATGAGACAATTCACTTAAGCTTTATGTATTTCAGTTTTCTATATGTTTTGTATATAGAGATAATAGTACCTACCTCCTAGGATTGCTACAATGATTAAGAAAGCTTACTCTACATAGCATTATATATTCTATAGAGAATGCATTCAATAAAAATAGCATAAGCCATATATCATTCAAGTGAAATAATTGAAGAAAACGATCTCACACATTCTTAGACATCTGGAAGTATAGTGCCCCTGTGCTAGTATAGAATTTTGATTACTCCAATTTGTTAATGGCCAGTTTGGTTCAAAGATGCAGATGCATACAAAATGAAAATATAAGTTGTTCATGAAATATAAAACTAAATTGTATTTTGTATGTGGTTTCTGGCATTTGAAAGGAGATTCTAAATGTATGCTGTCAAATAACTTCCTGAATAAACATTCAGGGACTGGAGGTCACAACAACCCTATCCCAGAGAGGCTGAGAACCAACACTGTTAGGACCATTGGGTAGAAGCCCTTCTGTTCCCCTAGAACATATGAGGCCTCTATAGTTCTGAAAATATAGGTAGATCCCTGGAATTGCTGCACTTCTGTTATTGGTGAATCAGTGGGATGCAACAACAAAAAAAGGGATACACTGACGAAGTTATCTTACAGAATGAGGGTTTTCATCTTGGAATAAAATACAATTTACTAAAATTCAAGGTGTCTTTTGCATAACTCAATATGAAACCCAAATTATGAAAACATGGAAAGTCTTCTAGTTCATATCAGCAATTCCCTTTCTTGTAGTATAAAGAAAATCAATACACTAGGAATCCCAAAATGTGATATCGGCATGACAACCACTAAAACTTCATATTATTATCATATGTTTATTGTCAACCAATTAAAATTTAATATATTAATAAAAATCTATTCCAAGTTGTCTGCCTGTGGTTTGCTAACTGACAGTCATATTATAAATCTGTAATAGCACAGTTTATCATAGAAATGCTGAGATCCACAAAAAAGAGGATGCTAAACGGCAGTATTGTATGAATTGGATTGCAGTGCATCTTTTGACAATTACCAGAAAAATCTGAGGAAAATCATTATGAGGTCATTTGACAAAGTCTTCAAAAGTGAATTAAAATTCAGTGTGGGTATTATGGCTTTCTAAGCATTTCTAAATAATCAGATGGAGGTTTCTCTGAATAAGGTAAAGCTCCACTAGGCATGATTACAACAAAGAGAACAATAAATCTCTTCAATCAATAATAACCATATATTAAATATGTTGAAGAAAAAATATTCTGGCAATTGTGTCAATTAAATTTGGGCACCATAAAGTAAGAAAAAGAACTATACTCAAATGAAAAGGGAAGTATGTCTTTCATTTCAAATCCTCCATTTAAATCTTCCATTCTGCTAGATTTACACTTCTTTTTCAACTCCCCGAGGTCTTTTTTAAGTTGCAAACAAACTTTCTGACTTTTAAGATGCAATTATTTTTCCAAATATAACTTCTGAGCAATCTATTTTATTCCACTGGAAAGAAGTTGAAATTGAAGTCAAATATCACTTTTTTAAATGAGGTTTCCATAATGGAATGGTTTAGTTTGCTTAATTTACTACAGCTCATAAAGAATCTCATGTATTACTGTGTAATAATTCAGTTTAGATAGTCAAAATTGGTGAATTGGACATCTCTCTTTCATAGAATTATTTCCATGATTTTACTTTATGACTCCAATATGCTTACATTTTAAAATGTCAGGGTTAATCCTTGTTATTAAACATGAAAAGTTAAAAATTACAAATATAAAGTATTCTTAAGAAAATATATCAAAAATAGGAAAGAAAAACAAGTGTTATAACTGATGTTATATTTAAATGTCCTCTACTTACAGTGTGAATCATTGTATCATGATTTTACCTGTGCCTCTGTGACTAATTTGTTTCATTTGCTGTAATTTGGTGTTATTGAAATCATATTTTCCTCTCTACTCTGACTTGTGACCTCTAACTTTGCCCTTGCAATTGCCACAGGCTGCAGTAAAATCTTAACTCACCACTCATGATCATGCCCTCTTGGTCACAAAAGGTATTACTCATGAGACCGGGGATAAATTAGTTAAAGTGATCATCTGTGTTACTAAAATAATTTTGAAAGTCAGGTATGTAACGATATCCATAATGGGCAGTACACTTAGGATCATTATATGTAATTTTGATGCACAGATTATAGAACATATTTTAAAAGTAGAAAATACTAGTAGGTGTCATTAACTATGCATTTTAAGAATAATAAAAATCTGCTATTTTTCAGCAGCTAAATCCTGTGATGTATAAAATAAACTAAGAGTAGACAAGCTTTCCATTGATCTTTTGTAGCAACCTTCAGTTTTCCAGTAAATGACCGTCTGCAGTAATTTGTCATAAACCAATGGTCTAACACACTGAGGATGCTGTCTGACTGCTGTAGGAAAAGTTAGATAAAATAGAAGTGAAAAGTGTAATAGAAAATTCATCCCACAGCAAACGCTTTCTAGACTAGAAAGTCTTCTCTCAGTGGGCAAAAGACCTCAAGATTCTTAAGGTGAAGCACTTAATATAGAGGGAAGAACTCTACTGTTCGTGCAAAACAATTTAGTGGCTATTCGATTCCCTCAGCTCAAAAGCTAACCCAAACCTGAGATCTTAGATGCTTAAATGAGTTAGGGACCTGGAACAGATACCCGGTAGATTTGCAATGCCTGGTATTAATTCTGTTGGTTTGGATTCACCTAGGGTTTATTGAATTCTCTAAGAGAGTATTCTACCCATTGCTGTTATTTTTACTGGGATTTGAGAGATAGGAAGTCTAGCTAAAGTAAAACATTAGCATCAATCCAGACATTCATAGGCTGTTTAGCTTTTAACTGGAAATATCATGTCCTTCAATAAATAAACATTATTTACTGTTTTAAAATACATGAATTGTATGCTTGTTAACCAGAAAATGTTATATGTGATATACATAATAGCTATAAATATGCAGGAAACCCTGAACATAAAAGGAGCTTTGTCCACTATCATTTACCCCATTCCAGCCTGTGGCCCTCTTGGAGTTTCTCAGGGCACAATCACTCCTTCTCAGGGACTGCAGGTATCCACTGTGACCCTAAGAAAGAAGGCCCCGGTGTGCAGCCTCTTAACATTTCTTAAGCATTGGGAAGGGTCAGGCTCACTGAAATCCTTAAATGTGCTCATTTGACTTAAATATATGAAAAACCTGACTCCTTATCTTGAAGAGCTTCTAAACTGAAAAAATGAAAAACCATATGATCCTTTAATTATGTATCAGGGAAGTTTCTTCATTATGAAGCTTTTTAAAGCCTTAGTTGAGTTGGAGAGAAAAAAACCTTGGATGCCATATTTAAGAACTGGTGGTCTCTCTTCTCTTCCTGTCCTCCATCTTCTCCTCTCTCTCCTTCTCCCTAATATGCACCCGATTTTGCATTACTAGCCTTGCATTTTATACAGACTCCATGATCCATAGTACCATACAATGAATACAAGCATAAAAGTTGCCTTTGTTGTTTTGGTGGGTTGAATAAAGGCCTCCAAAGGAATCCAGGTTCTAGCCCAGGGACCTGTGGTTGTTGCCTTATATGGCACGAGGGACTTTGCATATGTGATTAAAGACATGGGAAGATCATCCTGAATTATCCAGGTGGGTTCTAAATGTAATCACAAGTGTCCTTATAACTGGGAGGCCCAGGGAGATTTGTTAAAGAAGAAAACCCTTATGTGATAACAAAATCAGATAGAGATTTAGAGATGCTATGCTGCCAGCTTTGGAGAGAGAGGAAGGGGCTGTGAGCCAAGGTATGCAGGGAATACAGCCCTGGATATTAGAAATGGCAAGGAGACAGGTTCTCCATCAAGACTGCCTTTTTTCAATATCAATGCACACTTGGGTAAAGGGGTGATTTCTTGGAATTCAAGAAAGAAACCTAAAACTATACTACTTGAAGTTGTCTCAAGAACTGCCCAGCTTCTAACAGACTTTCTACAATTACTGATGAAGATACAGCAGAAATATTTTCTATCCTTATCTCTACCATCCCTTCAAACCTTCCACAGATTACTGGACCGGAAATGGGCACATGGTGCAAAAGCAAGCAATCTTTAGGTGGTCAGTGTCCCAAATCCTGGAATAGAAAGGTATGAGGAGATAATGATATGACTATCCCAGGAACACATAGCTGAGTATCAACAGGAAAATAAGGTTTTAGGTATAGGAGTGAAAGGAAAATCATGTAGCATGAGATGTCACATACACAAACAAGTTTTAAGGTCAGGGAGTTATGAAGCAGTAGGAAAAGAAAATGGGCAATGATAAATAAAGCAGATACTCAGAAACTCAGAAACCAAGATACAATTAAACTGAGGTCATGTAGTCCAGAAAACAAGACAAAAGAGAACTCTATGACTCCCATGGTTCAAAAAAGTTTCCAGGGTTAGGCAAGTCCATGAAGATCTTCGTACCTGATTTTTTTTTTAATGCCCCTGGCTATAAAAATATTTCTCAACATATTTTTCAAAATTTTGAATGTCTTATTTCAGTCAGATATCCTACACTTTACTTAATCTTTTTCTTTTTTTAAAGGACATGATTAGAATTTGAGTGGTTGGGTCCCTCCAATCCTGAATCATAGCATTTGCGTGTATCTTTTAAAGCCTGGGCTCTGAAATCAGACACATCTGGTTTGAGCTCAACTTTGGCATTTCGCATCTATGGGACACTGATGCATTGCTAAACCAGTGTAAGTCTTAACTTCCTCAGTTCTCAAGTCACTCCTTAAAATAATTATATTGCTTTATGTAAGGCACCTAATACAGTACCTGTTATGCGGTAACTGTTTGATAACCATTAGCTATTCTTTCTCTTACAATTATATTAGAAGAAAGCTTATTTGGCTAGTAGGGTTTGAAAGTGTAGCAAGAGTATGGACGGAATGAAAAAAGTTTCATACTGTTTCTATAAGATTTTATATTTGTTTTCACACTGATAAGCACTAAAAATTGTATTTCTTTAAGAACTCACATAACATTAAGTAGGAGATTTCTTGAGTACAGTACTTTAAAAGATATTAAGTATCATTCATAGTGAAAAATTAATTACTATGTTGCAATCCTGTACAAAGTTTTTTCAGCAAAAAATGAAGCAAAAAAGACTCCATGAAATAATACCCTTACTATGTGTGATGCATTTGAATATTTCCATTTATTCTCTTCTCTATTTAATTCCATTTTAATTTTTCAAGATTAAAATATTTAATAAAATAGAAAACAATGATAAACTTATATTTTAGGTGAGCACTTGGGAATCCACTTAGTATTCTATTTTTGGTGTGCTTAAAATATTTCATTATAATAAAAGAAGGAACATAATATATATAGAAATAATTATAAAGAGACCTCCCTAAGACTATTGTGGTACTTATCTTTGCATAATACCTCTATTCAAGCTAAAATAATTAATTCAAACTTTGGTGCCCTCCTAGCATTCAAATATGGCATATTTTCCATAATTCTATCACGTGAATTCTTCATATTTCTATCTGAATTTGAAACTTCACTAAGTCACCACAAACTACTCAGTTTTCTTTGCCACTGAAAACCCTGAACTGAGTTGATAAATTTTTTTATACATAAGAAAATGATTTTTCATAACTACCATATCTTACTGAAATTCTACTTATAAACTTGGGCTGATAAAAAGAGTACATCCTCATTTGCATTTTCAGAGCCTAACAATGCTGTATTACTTGAGCTGAATCTGTTTAAATATTAAGTTTAGCCCCAGCAAAAAGATGCTTCCATTTTCAGATTTTTGAACTAAAAATGAAGTATATCTGAAAATTAATTCAGGGAGCTGAGAAATGAGAGCTGAGTTGTTCATTTAGAAAAACGGTACATCTAGATAGCATTGTAATGGCCCAATAGCACACAATTTAATGTGTAGATCTTTCCCTTATTTTTATAAGGGCACAGGCAGACCTGATTTATTTAAATTAATGCTTAATTTTCAAGGTACACTCCATCTATTTGAAATGATAAATCAAACTGATGACAAATATTATCAAAGACCTTACAGCATATCTGTGGCTTGGTTAACTGATGTCCACTTGGAAAAGACCAACAACAGGACAGTAGAGTCTACTTGATATAATGAAGACTGATAGCTTCTGGCTTTGAAGAGTGAAACACATTTGCCATCAGTTAAAATTCTGGCGGTTCATTTCAGGCAGAACCAGACAATGTAAGAAAGCACAAGGAAAGGACCTATACTTTTAAAAAGATCTGAATACAGTAACTTAAAATGTCAGTGAGTAGAATTTTTATGTTAAATATATGTAAGTGCCAAAGGAAAAAAATGGAAGCATTTGAATGATAAATGTTTTTTTTAATTTCTAAAATACATTGTATTTTGGCATACCAAAAATATTACCTCTACATAAAAATTGAAAAAAAAATACCTGCATGATCCACCATTTAACATCAGAAGTAGAAGATTATTTCTATCATTGCAAATATTAGTATGTCCCTCATCAATTTCATCTATTGCCTACTCCCACCCTTACATTCAAAATAATTTGTTTGCTGCTTTTTCATGTATTTAAAATAGTGTCATGATTTTGTAGCTGTATACTTTTCTATATATCTTCTTTTATGCTTGTTCTTAATAGATGGTAAATTGTCTTGTTTATTCCCTTATTGCATATTTTCAATCCACTTGTTTGAAAGCTATACACTCTATTTTTTACCCTTTTAATAATCTCAATAATTTCATAAGTTTTGATGGGATTTTAACAAACTTCATACTTTAAACCTTCTCCATAATAAAATTGTTACACTATTTTAATTCTAACACTACTCTCCTAAGGTACACATATTGTTTTTCTGTATTTTAGGGCTGTCCCTTTTTGTAATCCCAGAAAGTAGATTTTCAAAAATTACCTCATATAGACCATTCTCACTTATATTTAAAATAAATGCTTACCTATTTCTTTGTTCACTGTTCCTTTTTGTATTTCTTGATTCCCGAAGTACTTATTACATTTTGTTGAACGAAGACATATTAGTTGTAAACTCTCTTTTTTTATTATATATAAAAGCCCTTTCTTTTCTCCTTAAAATATAATTTTGTTGGGAATACAATTGTAAATTTACAGAATATTTTTTTCCCACAATACTTTGAAGTTATTATTCCAAAGTGTTCTGGCTTCCTTTTTTGCTCCAAACTAATTGCCATTAGATATTTGCTATCAAACTAATTGTCATTTTTTTTACAAGTGATTTGCCTTCCTCTTTGTTTATTAGTACTCTTCTTATCTTTGGCGATGTGAATTTCACACTTGTGTATCTATGTGTGGATTTTTTTGTATTTATCATGCTCAGGATATGTGTGCTTTCTCTACCTTTAAATCATAATACCCATCCCTTCCTATCAATATTCTCTACTGCCCAAATATAATATATTTTATAAAATATACTTTATATTTTACATATATCTGCTTCTCTTGAATAGAATGTAGGCTTTATGAGAGAGGTGATTTTTGTTTGTTTCACTCACTTTGATATTTGTAGTCTCTAAATGGTAGCTGGATTTTATGTAACATTTAGAAGTAATGCATGTAAAGACAGATGAGTATATAAGAGTTGAACTTTATTTTCTGAGGGGAAAGAGTATGATGTGTGAGTAATATAAAGACATTATATTCAGTTATTTGAATATCAGAATAGGCAACCCTGGAAACCATACATTTGAGAATAGTTTAAAAAGTTAGGGGAAACATGTTTAATCTGCTTGAAGACATGGGAAAGCCTATAAAATGGTAAAGAACTACCAAAAACGGGGACATACATTTCTATATCTGTATATTTAAGGGTATTCTATAGCAGAAGGAAAATGATCCCAAATCAAATCTCAGAGGGAGAAAGGGGATCGCATAATAAGGAAAATAGGAAATATGGCAGAAAATCTAAAAGAATAGCAGATGTTTACAGCCAAATAATTAATTTGGAGGTTTAAAATGTAAACCTTTATATTTTAAGGAAATATAAATATAAATGGAAACTTAATATACATGACAACAATGGCATATAAGTTAGAAGAAAAGAATGAGCTAAGCAAGGTCTGTAAAATGTCTGGACAGATGTCAAAATTATGAATTTATATTAGATTTAATGAATTAAAGGGATATGCAAAGAATGGAAGGAGAGTACATAGCTTCCAAACTAAGTAAGGACAATGCAATAAAACAAATACTTCAACAAAAATGAAGGAAGAAATAGAAAGAAAAGGATCACAGGCAAGTGAGTCAAATAGCTTTTGGTAATATGGTAGTTTTGAACTAAAGATATTTACTCACTTATTCAATGTTAGTGGGTTAAATGCTATAATTAGAAGAAAAGGTTCAAGGTTATGAACAATAATAAAACTGAAATGAATGTTATTACAAATGACATAAAAGATATCTGACACATTAGCAAAGCAAAAGGTTGGAAAAAGCAGACCAGACAAACCCAACTAAAAAACAGCTGGTATATGATTCAGTAACTGGGGGTGGAGGTGGGGTTGGGGACTGCTACAAGAGATAATTTGTGAAGTAGAAATCAAAAAGAAAACATGAGAGCTTTAAAAGTTACCAAAAGTATAAGGAGAAATAGTCTAGTTCATATTATAGAAGATGTTAAGATGGCTTTTAATAAATGATAAGGAGAATTCAAAAAAATAAAAGTAATAGTAATCATCATATTTGTTTGTGAAATATTGAATATTTCCTCTGAAAACAGAAACATACTATGGATCCTCTTATCACCTCTTTTGCAATTTCTAGACAATGGTAAGAGGTAAAATAAAAAAAAGAAAAAGGAAATGTAATGACTAGAGAAAAATAAAATTATCATTAAAAATTTATAGGTTATATTGTTACCTGAAAAAATCTGAAAATATCTACAGAGAAATTATTAGACTAATAAGACAGTCCAGCAAGTTAGCTATATATAAACTCAATATAAAAACCTGAATTTCTATATACCAGCTACAAGAATTGGGAACTGAAATTTTAAATAAAATATATTTTACAAAAATATAGAAATCCACTATATAGAAATAAACCTAACAAAAGATGTGCAAGAACATGAAGCAGAAAACTATGAAGCATTATTGAGACATTAATGGAAGCCTTTGTCAAGGAAGGCTGTCACAATTTCATGGATTGGAAGATTCTTTAATGAAAAAAATGTCACTTTTTCCTAAATTGATCTATGGATTCATGCAATCCCATTGAAAATACTAGCAGGATTTTATGGAAAGTGACAAGTTGTTTTAAAATTTATATGAAAATTCATAAGACCAAAAAGTAGTTAAGAATAAGAACAGTGGAAGGCCTTGTGCTACAAGATGACAAGACATATATTTATAGTAATTAAGGGAAAAGTTTAAGAATAGATAGTCCTGGGAATGTAATGTACAGCATGGTGACTGTATTTCACAATAATGTGCTGTACATTTAAAAGCTGATAAGAGAGTAAATCTTGAAAGTTGTAACCACAAGAAAAAAGTTGTAACTGTGTGTGGAGACGGATGTTAACTAAACTTATTGTACTAATCATTTCACAATACACACATATATCAAATCATTATGTTGTATACCTAAAACTAATGTTGCATGTCAATTATATCTCAGTAAAAAAATAGCTAATGATGAGAAAAAAGCCTCTACCTAGGCATATTATGAACACTTGATTTTCACCAAAGGTGGCACTGCAGAGCAACAGAAAAAGGACAATTTTTTAAGTAAATGCTAAGGTTGACTGAATATCCATATGGAGAAAAAATGCAATTTAAATGTTATTTCATGTCGTATATAAAAAAATAATGTATAGGTAGATTTTTTATCTGTGACAAAACAATAAAATTACTGGAAAAGATAGAAGGCTCTCTTTATTAATGTAAGGTTAGACTTCTTAAATAGAATATAAGATACACCAATTATAAAGGAAAAATTTGTAAAATTAAGAATTTCTGCTCATTAAGACACCACTAAGAGACAAGTCCTGGACTAAATCAGTATATTTGGAATACATATAAATGACAACAAAATCATATCCAGAGTTTATTTTTTTTAATTCTATAAATGAATGAGGAAAAGATAAACAATAGAAAAAAAACTGAACAAGGGACTGAGGCCAGCAGTTAAAAAAGAGGACAGCCAAATGACCAATAAACATAAGGAAAGGTGCTAATGCTAATTATTAAGGAGGTAAATGCAAGTTAAAACTAAAATGGAACATCATTACACATTTACCAAAATGGCTAAAACTGAAAGTAGTGACTAGGAACTGGAGTGGAGGAGGAATGATGGGAATTCACTTAAATTGCACATGGGAAAACAAATTTGCACAGTTTGGAAAATGGTATAGCAGTATCTTTACAGTTCATTATCTATATATACCCCATAGTCTAACAACCTAAATCCAGGCATGTATCAAACAGATTTGACTGTGTTGTACACCAAAACACGTTTACAAGCATGATGCTGGTATTGTTTTTAAGGCTATGAATGGAAAACAACCAACAGTAGAATGGATTCACATATTTTGATGTATATATAAGTAATGGGATACTATAGCTATGCAACAGATAAATCTCACATCATAATGTTGAGTAAAGAAGGACAAAGGAGAATATATACATTTTATTCAAAATTCAAATCATATTAAGTTAAAAAATAATTAAACTATGATGTTTATGTATTTATGCTTAGTTGTTAAACTATCAAGTAAAGCATGGGAGCATTTACCTCTTGTGGGAGGTAGGGGAGTAACCAAAAGGTATTTTGGCAGGGGTGGGAGGAATAGAAATATAGAATAGAAATAGCAATGTCTTATTTCTAGACCTTAGTGTTGGTTACATGGGATATTTGCCTCGTGATAGAGATGCACATTTTTCTGAAAACTTATCTCTATGGGTATTATATTTTGCAATGTAATAGCACTATTTGCAAAAAAAGGTTAGCACTAAAATGAATCAGTGGGTGTGAGAAATAGATTATGGGAGTAACAAATCCAGTTAGGGAGATGACTGCAGTCATCTATGCCAAAAGTAAAATACTTAGGCAAGGATGAGTTTAGTAGACAAATAAAAGAGAGGACAGGTAAAAGGAGTCATTCAAAAGGAGAATTAATATAAAGGGAAGACATAATGATATAATATAAATACTACACGTTTAAGAAGATAAATATGGTATTAAATGATTTTTTTTCTACCAGGTAAGATTATTGGGGCATGGGCAAATACTTAAATGTTTTTGAGTAAAATTGAAAATTACATGAAAAGGGTATAAGTTTATGATGATTTTTGGAAATTTATTTTGAAATTCATTCTCCATTTAAGTTCAAGTTAATGTTTTCATGGGTTACCTCTAATAATGATTTTGAAGGAACGATTCAAATCCCATTACTAAAAAGGAGTGAAATGAAAAGAAAGTTTAACATGATTATAACTGAAGAATTAAAAAAATACTTTATCCTAAGACGTTCCTGTATGGGTATCATTCAGCCACCTTGTTCTGGCCAGGCACCTATACTCCCTGTTACCTCTAACCAACTCAAGAAGTGGTAACTTGCTACATGAAGGACCAAAACTACAGATGTATCATGGACCAGGTAGAACTCTTCTCATCCCTAGCCTTTGGAACTGCTGGGTAGAAATTTTTAAAAGAGAAACTTGGAATTTATAAGACTTTCCTTTTCTTCTCATTTACAATGGGGTCTACTGCTTGGTTCCTTGTAACTACAAAAAGCCAATAGGAACCATTTGGGGACCCAGAGGAAAATGATATAAGGACATGTATACTCTGACCTGGCTGTTTTCTAAATTTCAACTAAAATGGTTAAAAGAGGATCCTTCTAAACAAATCCATTTCCAGTCTAAATTGTCACTGTAAAAAAAAGCAGAGAGGAATTCTGGACAGTAACCCCTAGCAAAGAGAAAAGAGCTCAAGTTTGCCCAATATCTCTGTGCCATCATTCTGGAAAAATAAAAGAAATGGGAGTCAGTTGGATACATGGTTATGCAGAAAGCAGATGTAAGAAAACATCCAACTATTTTTATATTTCCTTAGACACACACATATAACATTTTGGATATTAAAAACCTTAAACACTTATGGAGACACATAAGTTAAAAAATTTAAGATTGTGGTGATTTACCTGATAAGTGCACATTTCTTTGGCATTTTCTCTGACATGTTTTTAACAGCATCATCTCTCTAATTAGGGAAGATACAGGCATAGTTTATGGGTTATATCACCAGACAAAAAAATGAATAAATACATTGTAACTGTGCAGTACAATAAAATAGCCACTAACCATGTTTAAGTTTAAAATAACTAAAACTTACTAAAATTAAAATTACCCATATTTTAAATGCTCACTATATACACATGACTAGTAGCTGAATTGGATAGTAGAGAATATTTAAATCATTACAGAAAGTTCTGTTGCATGGTGTTGATCTACATTAAATCCAAGTCAGACAATTTCTTTGGCTAATTCAGATTCTAAACCTCTTCTTTTCTTCAACAGTAAGATTTGGGTATTTTCTTAAATGATTTGGGTGTTGTGTTGTATTTAGAGTATATTGTGAAAATTATAAAGAAGGAGAAAATAACAGTCACTCAAGAAAGAAATAAACATATTACTCTCTTGAAAACAGTCCAAATTGAAGCAATTTGCTCCATGATGTCAGTAATCCAGACCCTACTATCCTCCTTTTTTGCTATCTTCCTCATGCAGGTTGTATTTCATGTTCTGAGATGGCTGTGCCAACTCCCACCATCATGACCATATTCCAACAAATTGGTAATAAGGAAAGAGGAGGAAGAGCATGGTCCTTTTTTTTTTAAGTGCATAATCCTAAAAATAGCACATATTGCTTCTTTTCACATCTCATTGGCCAAAAATTAGTCCCATGGTCACACTAAGTTATGAAGCTTCTCAGCTTGGTGTCTGTGTGTCTAGCTAAAATATCTATTCCTGCAGAAGATAGGAAGAATAGATATTGTTAATACACCTAGCAATCTCTCTTATACATACCAAAATTTTATATTCTCTTGCAAGTACAATTAAGTTTTCCTGCTTCCCTCTGTTGATGGATATTCTGGTAAAGACGATGTGGAAAATTATATTGCAAATCTCCAGAACATTAAACCAGATATTATATACCACCTGAATTTTGTAGTAGAATTCATATTAACAGTTTCAAGTTTCATGACCCCATGAACAGTGAGTTACCCCCAAAACAGAAAACAGAAATTCACTTCCAGTCTGCCAAATATTTGACAGGTACAAAATGTTAATACAAACATATATTATTGCTGACCAGTTTATCAATTTATGATAAGCAGGGGAACCTACTATATGTCATCTTCTTACCTATGTCTAAAAACTGAGTATTTGAAAAGGAAATCTATTCCTACTTAAATCATAAAATAGAAGCCTATTTTATAGTTAATTTTTGCACAGAGCAGCAACATAGTAGGCATTAATTAAGAATTGTTTTGCATAGTATCTAATAAAAGACTAATTTAATAGAACATGGTATTGTGTATGTAAACCATGTTCTTCCCTACATTAAAATATAAAGGTAAGTTGGTGGAAAGGAAAAGATGGTGGCATGAGCAGGGTGAGGGAAATCTCCTCCAGAAACCATATATATTTTGAAAATACAGCAAACACAAGTATTCCTAAAAGAGTGACCTGAAGATATAGTACCCAGCCAGGCTACATTTGCAAGAACCCAACATCTCATGAAAAAGTGTAAGATACAAAGCTGTGACCTGGCGGGACCCAAGCACTCCCCCCACCCCAGCTCACCTGCAGGAGGAAAAGAATCAGAGTGGGGAAGGAGTGGAAGCACAGGACTCTTAAATAACCAGCCCTAGTAATCTGCCCTGGGAGCACAGACACACATTGCATTGTGTACTGGATATTAGAGGAGCAGAAAAGCAAAATCCAAGACTGAGACTGTGAATAGGTTCCCACAGCTGGCTGCCCTGGGACAAAAGAAAAGCAGGCACATTAAAAGTCTTAAAGGGACAAGAATTTAACAGGTGGACAAAATTGTCCTGGCACACTCAGCCCAGCAGGCTGGGAACGTCAAGGAACTTCAGGCATCCTAACCCAATGGTTGGCAACGCAGCTCCAAGACCCCTCATGGTGATAAGCAGCTTGCTGTTCCTTCCTCCCTGCCAGCACCTGCAAGCAAACAACCTGTCCCCACTATTGCTGCAGACCAGCCAGAGAGCAGCCTGGCTTAGAGCAACCACACAGCTTTTCTCCCTGCATGCAGTTGACCAGCACAGACAGTGGACATTGGCACAGAGACTGGGAGGAATGAAGGGGCTTTGTTCTCATGGCAGAATACACACTGCTCACCTGAAACCTCCACCAGTGTCCTAGGCCATCCCAAGGGCCACCAAGCCCATGGCAACTAAAGGGATTAAACCAGAGGCTCTTCCCTGTGTGTGGTTTACTGGCACATAGAGCAGAGACAGGCAAGACATCTGGCAAGCAAGAAGGGACTTTGATCTCCCAGGTGACTCATGTGCCACTTGCGAGTGACCACTCCCATTGCAAAGAAAAGGCAGAAGAACCTTGTTCAATCCCAAATCCCTCAAACACAAGAGAGACAGGTTGGTGAGACTGAAATCACCAATCTTCCTGAAAAAGAAATCAAAAGTCATAAACATGCTAATGGAGATAGAGAAAAATATTCAAGAGCTAAGGAATGAATTCAGGAGGGAGATAACAGAAATGAAACAAACAATGGAAGGATTTAAGAGCAGACTGGATGAGGTGGAAGAGACTGTTAATGGAAGAGAAATCAGAGAACAGGAATGCAGAGAAGCTGAGGCAGAGAGAGATAAAAGGATCTCTAGGAATAAAAGACTATTAAGAAAACTGTGTGACCTATTCAAATGTAACAATATTCACATTATAGGGGTACCAAAAGAAGAAGAGAGAAAAAAGGGATAGAAAGTGTCTTTGAAGAAGTAATTGCTGAAAACTTCCCCAATCTGGGGAAGGAAATAGTCTCTCAGTCCATGGAAGTCCACAGATCTCCCAACACAAGGGACCCAAGGAGGACAACACCAAACATATAATAATTAAAATGGCAAAGATAAAAGACAAGGACAGAATATTTAAAGCAGCCAGAGAGAGAGAGAAAAAAAGAACACCTACAGAGGAAAACTCATCAGGCTATCATGAGACTTCTCAGCAGAAACCTTAAAGGCCAGAAGAGAATGCCATGATACACTCAATGCAATGAAACAGAAGGGACTCCAAACAAGGATACTCTACCTGGAAAGATTATAATTTAAATTTGGAGGGTGGATTAAACAATTCCCAGATAAGCAAAAGTTGAGGGAATTTACACAGCACAAACTATCTATACAGAGTACTTTAATAAGACTGCTCTAGATAGAAGTATGCCTAAGGCTAAATAACTGTCACCAGGGAAAATAAAACCACAGTAAAGGAAGTAGACCAACTAAATACTAATTAAATGCAAAATAAAATCAGCTATCTGGAAAATCAGTCAAGGGAAACACAGAGTACAGAATAAAACAGCTAACATAGAGAGAGTAGAGGAGGAATAAAAAGAAGGGAGATAAATAAAGATATCATCAGGCTGTGTTTATAATAGCATAACAAGTGAGTTAAGTTAGATGGTTAGATAGTAAAGAAGCTTCCCTTGAACCTTTTGTAACCACTAATCCAAAGTCTGCAATGGCAATAAGTACATACCTATCAAAAATCACAATAAATATAAATGGACTGAATGCATCAATCAAAAGACATAGAGTTACTAAATGGATACAAAAGCAAAACCCATCCATATGCTGCCTATAAGAGATTCACTTCAAATCCAAAGACATACACAGACTAAAAGTGAAGGGATGGAAAAAGATATTTCATGCAAACAATAGGGAGAAAAAAGCAGGTGTTCCAGTACTTGTATCAGCAAAATAGACTTCAAAACAAAAAAGTAACAAGAGACAAAGAAGAACATTATATAATGATAAAGGGGTCAGTCCAAGAAGAGGATATAACATTATAAATATCTCTGCACCCAACACAGGAACACCTACATAGTTGAAACAAATACTAACAGAATCAAAGGAGGAAATAGAATGCAATGGATTCATTTTAGGAGACTTCAACACGCCACTCACTCCAAAGGAAAGATCAACCAGACAGAAAATAAGCAAGGACACAGAGGCACTGAACAACACACTAGAACAGATGGATCTAACAGACATCTACAGAAATCTATACACAAAAGCAGCAGGATACACATGGAATATTTTCCAGAATAAACCACATATGAGGTCACAAAAAGAGCCTCAGAAAATTTAAAAAGATTGAAATTCTACCAACCAACTTCCTGGATCACAAAGGTATAAAACTAGAAATAAATTGTATAAAGAAAACAAAAAGGCTCACAAACATATGGAGGCTTAAAAAATGTTCCTAAATAATCAGTGGATCAATGACCAAATTAAAACAGAGATCAAGCAATCTATGGAGACAAATGAAAACAACAGCACAACTCCCCACCTTCTGTGGGACGCAGCAAAAGAAGTTCTAAGAGGAAAGTATATAACAATCCAGGCCTATTTAAAGAAGAAAGAATAATCCCAAATTAATAGTCTAAATTCACAATTACTGAAACTGGAGAAAGAAGAACAAATGAGACCCAAAGTCAGCAGAAGGAGGGACATAATAAAGATCAGAGAAGAAATAAATAAAATTGAGAAGAATAAAACAATAGAAAAAAAATCAATGAAACCAAGAGCTGGTTCTTTGAGAAAATAAACAAAATAGATAAATCCCTGCCCAGACTTATTAAGAAAAAAGGAGAATCTATACACATAAACAGAATCAGAAATGAGAAAGGAGAAATCACAATAAACACAACAGAAATACAAGGAATTATTAGAGGATACTATGGAAAACTATATGCTAACAAACTGGGTAAACTAGAAGAAATGGACAACTTTCTAGAAAAATACAACCCTCCAAGACTGACCCAGGAAGAAAAATAAAATTAAAACAGACCAACTATTAGTAATGAAATTGAATCGGTAATCAAAAACTGCCCAAGAACAAAATCATTGGCCAGATGGATTCACCACTGAATTTTATTAGACATTTAGAGAAGACATAATACCCATTCTGAAAGTTTTCCAAAAAAATAGAAGAGGAGGGAATACTTCCAAATTCATTCTATGAAGCCAGTATCACTCTAATACCAAAGCAAGACAAAGACACCACAAAAAAGAAAACTACAGATGAATATTCCTGATGAACGTACATGCAAAAATACTCACCAAAATATTAGCAAACCAAATTCAAAAATACATCATGAGGATCATACACGATGATCAACTGGGATTCATCCCAGGGATGCAAGGATGGTACATTAAAACACCCATCAACATCATTCACTACATCAATAAAAAGAAGGACAAAAACCACATGATCATCTCCATAGATGCTGAGAAAGCATTCAACAAATTTTAACATTCTTTCATGATAAAAACTCTCAACAAGAAGGGTATAGAGGGCAAGTACCTCAACATAATAAAAGCCATATATGACAAACCCACAGTCAACATAATACTTAACAGGGAGAAGCTGAAAGCTTTTTTGCTAAGATCAGGAACAAGACAAGGATGCCCACTCTCCCTGCTTTCATATAACATGGAACTGCAGGTCTCAGCCATGGCAATCAGACAACACAAAGAAATAAAAGGAATCCAGATTGGTAAGGAAGATATCAAACTGTCATTATTTGCAGATGACATGATTAAAACAGAGATCAAGCAATCTATGGAGACAAATGAAAACAACAGCACAACTCCCCACCTTCTGTGGGATGCAGCAAAAGCAGTTCTAAGGGGAAAGTATATAGCAATCCAGGCCTATTTAAAGAAGAAAGAATAATCCCAAATTAATAGTCTAAATTCACAATTACTGAAACTGGAGAAAGAAGAACAAATGAGACCCAAAGTCAGCAGAAGGAGGGACATAATAAATAACCCTAAAGACTCCACTCCAAAACTACTAGAACAAACATCTGAATTCAGCTAAGTAGCAGGATAAAAAAGTCTTTTGCTATCCTATACAGTAACGATGAACTAGCAGAAAGAGATTCAGGAAAACAACTCCATTTACAATTGCATCAAAAAGAATAAAATTCCTAGGAATAAACCGAACCAAGGAAGTGAAAGACCTATACCCTGAAAACTACAAGACGGTCCTAAGAGAAATTAAAGAGGACACTAACAAATGGAAAGTCATCCCATGAGCTTGCGTAGAAAGAATTAATATTGTCAAAATGGCCATCCTGCCTAAAGCAATCTACACATTCAATGCAATCCCTATCAAAATATCAACAGCATTCTTCAATGAACTAGAACAAATAGTTCTAAAATTCATATGGAACCACAAAAGATCCCAAATAGGCAAAGCAATCATGGGAAGGAAGAATAAATCAGAGGGGATCTTGTGTCCCAACTTCAAGCTCTACTACAAAGTGACAGTAATCAAGACAATTTGGTACTTGCAGAAGAACAGACCCACAGATCAGTGGAACAGAATAGAGAGTCCAGATATTAATCGAAACATATATGGTTAAATAATATATAATAAAGGAGCCATGGATATGCAATGGGGAAATGACAACCTCTTCAACAGCTGGTGTTGGCAAAACTGTACAGCTACATGTAAGAGAATAAAACTGGTTAACTGTCTAATTCCATACACAAAAGTAAACTCAAAATGAATCAAAGACCTGAATGTAAGTCATGAAACCATAAAACTCTTAGAAAAAAACCATGGGGAAAAATCTCTTGGACATAAACATGAGCAACTTCTTCATGCACATATCTCCTCGGGCAAGGGAAACAAAAGCAAAAATCAGCAAGTGGTACTATATCAAGCTGAAAAGCTTCTGTACAGCAAAGGACAACACCAATAGAACAAAAAGAAATCCTACAGGTTGGGAGAATATATTCATAATTGACAGATCCGATAAAGGGTTGACATCCAAAATATACAAAGAGATCATGCACCTCAACAAACAAAAAGCAAATAATCCAATTAAAAAATGGGCATAGGAGCTGAACAGACACTTCTCCAAAGAAGAAATTCAGATGGCCAACAGGCACATGAAAAGATGCTCCACACTGCTAATCATCAGAGAAATGCAAATTAAAACCACAGTGAAATATCACCTCACACCAGTTAGGATGGCCAACATCCAAAAGACAAACAACAAGTGTTGATGAGGTTGTGGAGAAAGGGAAACCCTCCTACACAGCTGGTGGGAATGAAATTAGTTCAACCATTGTGGAAAGCAGTGTGGAGGTTCCTCAAAACACTCAAAATAGAAATACCATTTGACCCTGGAATTTACCCTAAGAATGCAGGAGCCCAGTTTGAAAAAGACATATGCACCCCTATGTTTATCGTAGCAGTTTTACAATAGTCAAGAAAACGAAGCAGCCTAAGTGTCCATCAGTAGATGAATGGATAAAGAAGATGTGGTACATATACACAATGGAATATTATTCAGCCATAATGAGAAAACAAATCCTACCATTTGCAACCACATGGATGGAGCCAGAGGGTATTATGCTCAGTGAAATAAGCCAGGTGGAGAAAGACAAGTATCAAATGATTTCACTCATATGTGGAGTATAAGAACAAAGGAAAAACTGAAGAAACAAAACAGCAGCAGACTCACAGAACCCAGGAATGGACTAACAGTTACTGGAGGGAAAGGGTCTGGAGAGGATGGGTGGGAAGGCAGTGATAAGGGGAATAAATGGCATTACAATTAGCATACATAATGTAGCGGGGGCACAGGGAAGGCAGTATGGCACAGAGAAGACAAGTAGTAACTGTGTAGCATCTTACTACGCTGATGTACAGTGACTATAATGGGGTGTGGTGGGGACTTGATGATGGGGGGAATCTAGTAACTACAATGTTGCTCATGTAATTGTATATTAATGATACCAAAATCAAATATATATATATAAAGGTAAGTTAAATTAAGTTGAATACATATGGATATAATTTATTGGAATAATAATTTCATGTGAATTCTTAATAATTAAGGAAACCTTATTAATTCACCTCTTTTCATTCTTTTGAGATGGGTTACATGAGAAGTAAAGTCGGATCTGCAGAAAATTATTTCATTTTTTTGGAAGTAAAATAATAAATAGATCTTATGACAGGTAATATGGTTACACAACTCTCTAGCCTAAGAACATATGCCCTTCATTTGATGATCTTGAGTTCATGATCTACAAAGTGGCTGGCTCCATAACACATTTGTGATAATGAGGTAAGGTTGAGTATTGCTATATGTTCAAATAACAAGCACTTTATTAATAATGATAGTTGGTTTGCTGAGTCATTTCCTAAAAATGTTCATCCTACTTGGTCTTTTCATCATTTATATGATATGGTACCAGGACTGTACAATATAATAATAGGACTTCTTCCAAAAGAAGTAGAGTTTAGTTTTTTAAATCTCAAGAATGTCTCTAAGCCATCTACAGGTAAATGCAATGTCACAGCCCCCTTGACTTTTCACATCTGAAATATCTCTTCATCACATAGTTCCTTGTATATACCATTTCTTCACATCTTTCTCCTTTACCCTTGAATTGTCTCTGTTCTGTCAATCTCTCTCCTCACCCTGAAGCTTCTATATCATTAACACAGGCCCACAAAGTCAAGTTACTAACTCCTGGATATTCACAAATATAACCCAAAAAACCAATTCCTAAATTGAATATAGGATTGTGTATTTGAAAACTACTGAAAAACCAGAGCAACAGAAGACTAGGTTATTAGGAGTGTAAAGTGATTGACTTTGTCTCCAAATTTAAGCTGTAGATAACTATAATATGATCCTATCCTAGAAAAGCAAAAACTTCCTGATACTTATTATATCAAATTTTATTTAATCCTCTTTAAATATTTTTACTTCAGCTATTGACAATGACAAGGAAATATATCCATTTTTCTACTTCCATTGTGTGTAGTCATTAATATTTAATTAACTTGAAATCAAAGTTAGTTAACATTAAATAACGTTTATGTAAAGATAGCATTCTTTAGATGTATTTTCTTTCCTGATTTGTTTTCAGTTTCATATAGAATGGAGATACTAAAATATCTCCTGCTTAGTAGTAAACAACTTTGGTCCATTACATTTACGAGATTTTCACATGAACAAATAATCTGAAAGAGATATTTCTACCTTTTTATTATGTTTTGGAAATCTCATTTTATACTATATGAATCAGTCATCTCTGGAAGTTTGGACCCAACGTTTTGTAGAGGCAATGAGGTCACACCATCATATTAGGACAAACTGCTTATTACTATATATTTTTAAACTATTGGTTATATAAAAAATATTTTAAATACTTTCATTGATTGACACTCCTTTTATTTAGATAACTGAATAAGTAGCCATAAGCTTCATTGTCTTTATTTTTTCCTTATAAACCCATCCCAGAAAGGATATAATCACTTCTGTCTAGATTTTTTTCAGTGTGCTCCTATGTTGTTTCCATTTCCAATCTAACTTTGGTCCAATTGATAACTATGACACTCTTCTAAGTAAATTACTGGAAACAAATAGAATAAAAATCTAACCTTCATCAGCTCCACATTTTTGTCAAACTAATGTCTAAATGCTGAGCCTGACTGTTAAGTCCTCCACCATCATTTATCACAACCTAATGTCCATGCTGTCATCACATTGTGGAACCCGAACCTATCTGTGATGCCTTAGCTAAAGCATCATTTCCAAAGTAAAGGAGAATGATTGAGGAGATGAGTCAAATTTATAAAAAATGTTCATATCACAGTGAAAACATATTTAAGGCATTCTCCTGACCCAGATCCATGAAAGAACAAAGTACATTTAGGGAACAGTAAGTAATTCTATGTGGCTTTGGCTTCAGTATAGATAACATGGCAAGGAAAAATTCAAACTGTTAAGAAATTTCATGTCATATTGGAGGACCTACTTTTTATCCAATAGATGATGTGAAATCACTGAAGAATTTTAAGCAGAACAAAAACTTGATTGAATTTATACTTTAGAAAACTATCTTTGACAGCATGTGGATGACCGAATGAGGAGAGAGACTAAGGAAGTTCGTCTGGTAGTCCACGTGAAAGAAGACGATGGTCCCAATGAAAAAATGGCACTGAAAAGAATTTTCTGAGAACAGAGACTATTTCTTACTCCTTTCTTCTGCTCTCAGTGCCTAACATCACGCATGTCATCTATCATCCTCAATTTCAAACTGGGAAAGAAAAAGTGACTAGTATCAAAATGTGACAAAAACACAAATCACAGACATGTCTTCTAGTTTATTCATTCATTTAATACAATGTTAAATGTTTCTAAGGGCATTGTTGTGATCAATCTGTTAGCAGAATCTTCACAGACCAACTCTCCACCATAGGACCTTCTTCATTCTGGTTCCACCATTTTTATGACATCAAAATAACTAGAATAGGGAAAGTTAACTCTCTCTTACTTTTCTATTTTCTCTATTCTCACTTGAGTCAAAAAGAACAAGCCAAAATATTTCCATCAAAACTTTTCCTTGTCTAATTATTCCAAAAGTATTCAAATTCCCTACCTAATATCACATATTTAGTTGTGAATAATTTTCTCTTTAATTCACTTCCTTTCTTAGCCATATTGTCAGTTTGCTGAACTTATTTCTCAACATTTATTGAAATGCACAAGACTCAGCATGATAGGTGATTTAAAATAAAGTGGGTTGAGTAGTTCCTAAAATTTAAGTATATTTAATTCACTGATATTCTTGTATATTAAAATACAATTAGAGTTGGGGAGCCATGACTTTCATATCATTGTGTTATGCAGGTGTCCTAGCCTACAAACTTGAAATTTTGCTGGTTTTAGTGAATATCTAAGATGTCATACTCTATATTATGTACACAAAGAGAGGAACTGTGGCTGTAACTGACATAAAAAGAATTCAGTAGCAAGAGGCAGACAGTTCTGAAAAGGCTTTTATCTGTAAAATCAGAGCAGTTATCATTGTTATGAAGATTAAGACAATGGAGGTATTAGATGAAAAATGTGTATTGATCCAATTTCAATGATAGGGTTAACTGGGATTGATTCTGTTCTATTTGTTCATTTTTAGTAATATTCATCCAAATTTTTACCCTTTAAGTACAAAGTGATTTGTTAAAAGTGTTTATGACTTTGATAACCAAAAACAGGATTTGAATTTTCTAATCCATATTTGGAATCAGGAATGCTTGCACATAAACCATGGCTTAGGCCTCAGAATCTTTTTTTTATATTGCTATATAATATTTATTGCTCAATTTCTAATCATCTTTCTTTTTTTAATTTTTATTTTGGTATCATTAATGTACAATTACATGAGCAACATTATGGTTACTAGACTTCCCCCATTATCAAGTTCCCCCCACATTCCTCATTACAGCATAGTAAGATGCTATAGATCATTACTTGTCTTCTCTGTATATACTGCCTTCCCCATGCACCCCCCTACATTATGTCTGCAAATTGTAATGCCCCTTTTTCCCTCTTATCCCTGCCTTCCCACCCATCCTCCCCAGACCCTTTCCCTCTGGTAACTGTTAGTCCATTCTTGGGTTCTGTGAGTCTGCTGCTGTTTTGTTTCTTCAGTTTTTCCTTTGTTCTTATACTCCACATATGAGTGAAATCATTTGATACTTGTCTTTCTCCACCTGGCTTATTTCACTGAGCATAATACCCTCTGGCTCCATCCATGTGGTTGCAAATGGTAGGATTTGTTTTCTCATTATGGCTGAATAATATTCCATTGTGTATATGTACCACATCTTTTTTATCCATTCATCTACTGATGGACACTTAGGCTGCTTCGTTTTCTTGACTATTGTAAAACTGCTACGATAAACATAGGGGTGCATATGTCTTTTTCAAACTGGGCTCCTGCATTCTTAGGGTAAATTCCAGGGTCAAATGGTATTTCTATTTTGAGTGTTTTGAGGAACCTCCACACTGCTTTCCACAATGGTTGAACTAATTTCATTCCCACCAGCTGTGTAGGAGGGTTTCCCTTTCTCCACAACCTCATCAACACTTGTTGTTTGTCTTTTGGACGTTGGCCATCCTAACTGGTGTGAGGTGATATTTCACTGTGGTTTTAATTTGCATTTCTCTGATGATTAGCAATGTGGAGCATCTTTTCATGTGCCTGTTGGCCATCCGAATTTCTTCTTTGGAGAAGTGTCTGTTCAGCTCCTATGCCCATTTTTTAATTGGATTACTTGCTTTTTGTTTGTTGAGGTGCATGATCTCTTTGTATATTTTGGATGTCAACCCTTTATCGGATCTGTCAATTATGAATATATTCTCCCATACTGTAGGATTCCTTTTCGTTCTATTGATGATATCCTTTTCCGTACAGAAGCTTTTCAGCTTGACATAGTCCCACTTGTTGATTTTTGATTTTGTTTCCTTTGCCCAGGGATATATGTGCATGAAGAAGTTGCTCATGTTTATGTCCAAGAAATTTTTCCCCATGTTTTTTTCTAAGAGTTTTATGGTTTCACGACTTACATTCAGGTCTTTGATCCATTTCGAATTTACTTTTGTGTATGGGGTTAGACAATGATCCAGTTTCATTCTCTTACATGTAGCTGTCCAGTTTTGCCAATAGCAGCTGTTGAAGAGGCTATAATTTCCCCACTGTATGTCTGTGGCTCTTTTATCTTATATTAATTGACCATATATGTTTGGGTTAATGCCTGGACTTTCTATTCTGTTCCACTGATCTGTGGGTCTATTCTTGTGCCAGTACCAAATTGTCTTGATTACTATGGCTTTGTAGCTGAGCTTGAAGTTGGGAAGCAATATTCCCCCTGCTTTATTCTTCTTTTTCAGGATTGCTTTGCCTATTCAGGGTCTTTTGTGGTTCCATATGAATTTTAGAACTATTTTTTTCCAGTTCGTGAAAGAATGCTGTTGGTATTTTGATAGGGATTGCATTGAATGTGTAGATTGCTTTAGGCAGGATGGCCATTTTGACAATATTAATTCTTCCTACGCAAGCTCATGGGATGACTTTCCATTTGTTAGTGTCCTCTTTAATTTCTCTTAGGACTGTCTTGTAGTTTTCAGGGTATAGGTCTTTCACTTCCTTGGTTCAGTTTATTCCTAGATACTTTATTCTTTATGATGCAATTATGTAATGTCCTTCTTTATCTCGTTACTTTCTATGTTTTGAAGTCTATTTTGTCTGATACAAGTACTGTAACACCTGCTTTTTTCTCCTTATTGTTTACATGAAATGTATTTTTCCATCCCTCCACTTTTTGTCTGTGTAAGTCTTTGGGTTTGAGTTGAGTCTCTTTTAAGCAGCATACAGATGGGTCTTGCTTTATATCCATTTTATTACTCTGTGTTTTTTGATTGGTGCATTCAGTCCATTTACATTTTGGGTGATTATCGATAGATATGTACTTATTGCCATTGTAGGCTTTGGATTTGTGGTTACCAAAGATTCAAGAGCAGCTTCTTTACTATATAACCCTCTAATATTAATTCACTTATTATGGTATTATAAACACAGTCTGATGATTCTTAATTTCTCTCCCTTCTAATTCTTCCTTCTCCACTGTATATATGTTAGGTGCCTTATTCTATACTCTTTTATGTTTCTCTCTACTGTTTCTGTGGATAGCTGTTTTTTTTTATTTGACTTTAGTTAGTATTTGGTTGACATGCTTTCTTTGCTGTGATTTTATTTTCTCTGGTAGCATCTATTTAGCCTCAGGAGTACTTCCATCTAGAGCAATCCCTTTAAAATACCCAAAATGTGGTTTGTGGATGCAGATTCCCTCAACTTTTGCTTATCTGGAAATTGTTTTATACATCCTTCAAATTTAAATGATAACCTTGATGGGTAGAGTATTCTTGGTTCAAGGCCCTTCTGCTTCATTGCATTAAATACATCATGCCACTCCCTTCTGGCCTGTAAGGTTTCTGTTGAGAAGCTTGATGATAGCCTGATGGGTTTTCCTTTGTAGGTGACCTGTTTTCTCTCTGTGGTTGCCTTTAATACTCTGTCCTTGTCTTTGATCTTTGCCATTTTAATTATTATATGTCTTGTTGTTGTCTTCCTTAGGTCCCTTGTGTTGGTACATCTGTGTGCTTCCATGGTCTGAGAGACTATCTCCTTCCCCCACTTGGGAAAGTTTTCAGCAATTTCTTCAAAGACATTTTCTGTCCCTTTTTCTCTCTCTTCTTCTGGTACCCCTATAATACGAATATTGTTCTGTTTGGATTGGTCACACAGTTCTCTTAATATTCTTTCTTTCCTAGAGATCCTTTTATCTCTCTCTGCCTCAGCTTCTCTGTATTCCTGTTCTCTGATTTCTCTTCCATTAACAGTCTCTTGTACCTCATCCAATCTGCTCTTAAGTCCTTCTATTGACTGTTTCATTTGTGTTATCTCCTTCCGGACTTCATCCCTTAGCTCTTGCATATCTCTCTGCAGCTCCATCGGCATGATTATGACTTATCTTGAATTCTTTTTCAGGAATATTGCTTATATCTATCTCACCAGACCCTCTCTCTGGCATTGTTTGAGTGATTTTGGACTGGACTAGGTTCTTCTGCCTTTTCATGGTGATAGAAGTGATCACTAGCAAGTGGCACATGTGTCAGCTGGGAAAACAAAGTCCTTTCCTGCTTGGTGGTTGCCTTGCCCTTCTCCACTGCCTGTTCTGGGTACCTGTACACAGGGAGCAGTCTCTGGGTTAGTCCCCTGAGCTTTTGTGGGTGTGGTGGTCCTCACGATAGCCTAGGGCATTGTGGGGTTTCACAGACACATCGGGTGTGTTCTTTTGTGAGAATGGCACCCCTTTGTGCCTTCTGGACCTTGCGCTGGCTTCCTAGGCCTATGCCGGGCAGCTGTGCAGTCTGGCACAGTTAGCTATACAATGGGAGAAGATTCTGTGTGGTTGCTATTGGCGGGGCTGGTCCCTCGCTGGTCTGTAGCAGTGGTGGGTCAGCTGGCTTGCTTGGAGTGCTAGCAGGGGGCAATGAACGGCACGCTGCTTATCTCCATGAGGGGCTTCGGAGCTGCATTGCCAGCCAGGGGGTTAGGGCATCTAAGATTCCAGCCTGCTAGGCTGAGTGTGCCAGAAGATTTTGTCCACTTGTTAAATCCTTGTCCTTTTAAGACTTTTAAAGCACCCTCTTTTCTTTTGTCCCAGGGGAGCTGGCTGTGGGGACCTGCTCACAGTCTCCATCTCAGATTTTACTTTTCTGTTCTCTAATATCCAGTACACCATACAGCATGTGTCTGTGCTCCCAGTGCAGATTACTAGGACTGGTGTTTTAGGAGTCCTGTGCTTCCACTCCCTCCCACTCTGATTCTTTTCCTCCTGCTGGTGAGCTGGGGTGGGGGTAGAGCTTGGGTCTCACTGGGTCACTGCTTTGTCTCTTACTCTTTTTGTTAGATGCTGAGTTCTTGCAGATATAGATGTAGCCTGGTTGTTATACTGTATCTTCTGGTCTCTCTTTTAGGAACAGTTGTATTTGCTGTATTTTCAAAATTTATATGGTTTTGGGAGGAGATTTCCTCTGCCCTACTCATGCTGCCATCTTAAGTGCCCCCCCACCCAGAATCTTTAATTAACACAGTGTTTAGCATAAGAATTGGGTGAAAATGTCAACCAATCTGATACTGCTAAAGGGCTGTTCATTTAGCTTCTCTGTCATATCTACTACCCCATCATGGGAAAAGAGATCATAATAGAGTACATTGGACAAATATTTATTGATCATCTGTTATATAGGCAACTAACTCCTGAAGATGTACTGAAAATCTGCAGGAAGCAGTGCTGGCCCGCTCTTATTCAAAAGTCTAGCTCAGATCACTTGCTTGGGTTCAAGTCCAACATATCTAGTTCCCCATTAGACATTTATATATATATACAACTAAGCAGTTTCATTCTCTCTCGAAATGATTTATGTCCAATGCTGAATAATCAATTTTGTCCCTTAAACTTGGTGTAACCCTTATCTTTCAAGTCAGAAACAAAGAAAATATCCTTTATCATTCCTCTAGGTCAACTCTTTTTTAAATTAAAAAGAAAAAAGTCTAATTGATCTATCTCCTAAGTATCTTCACTGACATTCCATTCCCCAGTCCATGTTGCCATGTGCTCCTGCCTAGAGGACAGCAAGTGCCAGCTGCAATCCCAATAATCCTGGGTATTTTCCTTCATACTGCTCCATCCCCCTCAGTCAGTTCCCTCCACAGCAGCAAGAGCAATTACTTAGAAATGCAATGCAGACCTTGTGTGTGCTGCTTAAATCTTTCAATTGTCTCTCATAACACTCAGAATAAAGAACATAATGCCAGCATAGCTTCCAAGATCTCATGTGACTCAGTTTTGTGCTTTGCCTGAAATCTTTATGTAATGCAAGACAAAGTATTTTAGTTTCTCTACAGCACTTTGATAATTTGCCTCAGAGAGTTTTCATTTACTGGAATCTTCTCCCTTTCTGCAAAATTTCTCTTTCCTTATTTGCCTGGTTAGTACTCCAAAGTAATGCTGGCTGCTTATGATGGCCACTGGCCATATTGCTATTGGCACTTGATAGGTGGTTGTCAGAACTGAGATGTGCTATGAGATGTGGTAAAATGTACAATGAATTTCAAACACTTAGTATAAAAAATCATGTAAAATACCTTATAACTAGTTTTTATATTGATTTCATGTAGAAATGACAATATTTTGAATATAGTGAGTTTAATAAAATATATTAATATATTAGTAAAATAAATTCCATTTGTTTCTTTTTCTTTCTTTAATGTAGCTACTAAAATCTTAAAATTAATCTGTGGCTTGAATTATATTTCTATTGGACAGCAGTGCTTTAGAACTTAGTTCAACTGTCAATCTTGCATAAGAAGTGTTTTGTAAATTCCAAGACTAGTTCAGTTCCTTTTGCTATAATCTTTCATTGCACTCTTTATTTCTTAGTTGTAGCACTTACGGCAATTGTATTTTTGTACTTATTTGTGTAAGTTTTTGTTTTAAAAATGTCTCTTCTCATTGCTAAAACACAAGCTTCAAGAGACCTGGAGTGCAGTGTGACTCAGTCAACTATTCAACTCATTAAACTGTGCAAGGAAAAGTTCTTCTATATAGCCAATAAACAGTTGATGAATGAATAAATTAGTGAGTTTGTAAATGGACACGAAATAATCACTTAGAACAGCATTCGTAATAAGTGTAAGAATAGTGACATGAGCAATGTGGCAGAACTAATAAATACGAACAAAGTGGCTAGAGTTGTAGAAGAGGGCTTTCTTATTCCTAGAGCCATCCCAAGAAATACTAATGTATTTCCACCAAGATTAGATGGGCAAAGACTGGGGGTAAGGAACTGGGGCAAATACCATGGCTTAGGTCCTTTTAGTTAGAAGTAGGCAAATCTTTATGACACTGGGCCAACACTATTTACACAAAAATCATTTCTATCTCATTTTTTTTCTTAAAGAGTATGGATTGAGATTAATTAAATTTTTGGCCTCAACACTTACCAACTCCTCCACCTCCCCCAACCCTGCCATGGCCTCATATGTGTGCAGTGTTCTTCTCTGCTCCTTGATTTTGGTTCTGCCTATCTTTGACCAGACAAGTAGGTAAAAGTGACGTTGTGCCAGTTCTGAGCTTTGAGCTTAAAAGACTTCATGTTATTTCACTCACCCCTTGCAAATCTGCCCTTTCCATGAGAAAAGGGTGCCTTTCACTAGTCCCAAGAGGAGAAGGAGTGATCTGGAGACCCAAAAATAAGCAGTATGAAGCAGAAGCTAGTCAGTGACAAGCCCAGAGTAAAAAAGCCAAATCCTAGCCTCTGTTCAATGTATGAGAAATACAGGTAATTGCTGTTTAAAGCTACTGAGTTTTGGAATGATTAATTATGTAGCAATAGCCAGCAGATACATGGACAAACTTCAATGAAAAAAAACATACAAGAAGTCTACAAGAGTGTTTGAAGCCTATTGGAACATTAACAATAATAGTGATAATATACTAATAACAATCATCTTTGCATACTGACTATATGCCAAAAATATGCTAAATCCTTACAGTTCTTATTTAATTTTCACAATAACAGAAGGATTCAAACATAACACAGAAGGTAATCTTCATTTGGGTCAATAAGCAAATTCAGAGAGTCTGAAAGTTTATGAGGCAAAGCCGGAATTTGAATTCTGATTCTTTTCTAATTATAATAACAAAAAAATCTATTGTCATGTTGAATTTCAATGAAACATTTGATTTTGTTTGAATGAAATATTACCATAGGAAGTAAACAAAGTCCTGCCAACTTTATTTCAATGTATCCTTTTATAATTACCATAGCTGTGATTTCTAACACTAAGCAAAGAAGGACTAGCATCTATGTTTCACATACCATGCATCGATATAGTTAATCCACTAGGACAAAATACCTAGCTATCATTACCTCAATTTGTGTATGAAATATATTGTAAAGTAGTCACAGAACATGACATGCTTTATTCCTTGCTTTAATGTCACAATATTTAGGAATGCCCATTTTCTAGGAGCAATGTTGCCCCATTGAACTATTAGCCTCATTTAAGAGAGTTTCAATTAAAAGGATGTTTAGACACTGGGGCTCCTTCAAAATCCTTTTATTCCTTTTCAAAAGATTATTTTTGGGGGCATAAGATTATAAGATCTTTTTTATTTGAAGTGATGTTCTACTCACAAACTAAAAGTCTCCGTTAATATAATTGAAAACTGAAGTGCATTCCTCAAAATTAATATAAACTAACTACTGAACAATTTAGTCCATTATTTTTCATAGACATGTCACTAAACTGCAAAAATAGATGTCTCTAAATAGCAGAGATCATGACACTGAGGCTGATATGGAGACTCTAGGTTCTGAAGCAGCGACATGAGAAGGAAACCAAACAAGTCCTTCAAATGACACAAAACTTGGGGGGAAATTTGCAGCAAAATATCACTTTGTAAGAAGATAACTTGTTTTATATTTACTGCTGCTATATTTGATAGTGTAAAAAGGAGCCTCACTGCCAACATGGATGGCAGCCCACTGTGTTCACAAACAAGTCTTGGTGAAATGAACAACAAATTATGCTGAGAACAGCAGGAAACCAGCAGAGGTGTTATAGGCTTGAATTTTCAGGTGATTTCAATGGAATTATGAGAAAGTCTTAAAATTCTTGGAAGTAGTTTAAGCCCTGTGGACTCTACAAATTAACATATCAATGCTCTTTTCCAGTAGAGAGCAACATGTGATGAGAAGTGTTGGGAGTAAGAAACACATTCAGGAAAACAGAGAAAATGGAAGCAAATAAAGAGAATATCAATGTGAAGGTGGAAGGAGGTAATCGAGGAGACAGAATTCAGCATAAACAGCATGCTCTTTTTGCTTTAGTAAAGATAATGGAATTATAGAGCCATAAAAGTAGAAAATTATTTTAGTCTGCCCATCCCACCTAAAAGTATAGTAAAACTCACTTTACTATGATAAAAAAAGAATAACAGAATAATATCTTGGTCAAATTGCATGCAAATATGCAAAATATTTTAAGAGAAAAAGGAAAAAGAGGTAGAATAATATCTTACAGAAAAAGTATAGGCTAATACTTCAAAAATGAAGTAAAGCTATTTTAAAAGGAGTAAAAGCTATGAAAAAACAATATAAATTAGAAATTCTAAAGTCACAAATTACTGGAGAAACAAAATTTAAAAATTATAAATTAAAATTAACAAAAATATTTCAGAAATAAAAAAGTAACTATAAGAGATACAAGAATAGACAAGCAATATGGATAAAATCTTAAAATTAGGTGAAAGTGTAAACATTTTAAAATTCAAAAAAGTGAGAGAAAAATGATATGACAGAAGTAAAAACTGTAGGATTTATGCAAAGAAGATGCATTATATGAATAATAGAATGCCTTGTAAAGGAAAACTAAAGAAATGGAAAAGAACAAATGCTAAAAACTATAATTTAGGAATATCTTTTTGATATTAAAGGAGAGTTTAAGCTACATTTGAAGTGGGGGCATACCTGTGTATCTAGGCATATTAAACCAGAGTTTCCGACATTGAGACATATCTTCCTAAATATACTGCAGAATTAAACAAAAAAGAAAGGAAATCTTTTGACAATAAAGACAAAAAGACTAATTACAAAGAAATAGACTTCATCAAAGCCTTTGAAAGCAACATTTTTTGCTAGACAAAAATAAAATCTCATCTAAGGTAATCAAGAAAAAAAATATGAGCCTACCCATCTTCCCTCAACCTCATCTTCACACTCACCTTAAATCCAGCCCTAACCCTAACCCTAACCCTGACCCTGGCCACCAAACTAAACTCTCACTTTCACCTTCATTATCAATTACACCTAATGGTAACCCTAATCCTAAATCTAACACTAATCCTAACATTGAAAACAAAATCTAACTCTAACCTTAACCACATACTCACCCACATGCTAACCTTAGCCCTAAACCTAACCCTAGGCCTAACTGTAACCAAAACACTCACAGGGAACCATAACCCTAATGCTGAATCTAATGATAACCCTCACCCTAACCTCAAATTCTAACTCTAACCTGAATCATAACTTCATCTTATACATAACGTTACACCTAGACTTTATACTACCCAGACACAAACCCCTACACCCTTTCTCTCACCTTCACTAACACATAATAGTAAC
This sequence comes from Manis pentadactyla, assembly GCF_030020395.1. Classification (NCBI taxonomy): domain Eukaryota; kingdom Metazoa; phylum Chordata; class Mammalia; order Pholidota; family Manidae; genus Manis; species Manis pentadactyla. The sequence continues at coordinate 63,310,950 of NC_080025.1, read as the reverse complement.
CTTAATCCTAAATATACTCTAATCCTAACACTGATAACAAAACCTAACTAACTGTCACCATATATTCACCCTGGACCTAATGCCAAACTGAGACTAACTCTATGCCTAAACCCTTACCCACACTCACAGGGAACCATAACCCTAACCCAAAATCTAACACTAACCCTCACTCTACACCAAATCCTAACTTTAACACTAATGATAATTTCATCTTAAACCTAATCTTACAACTAAACCTTACCCTACCCAGATACAAACCCCTACACCCTCACCCACACCTTCACTCACACTTAACACCCTAACCACACCCTTCACCTTAACAAAACTGAAACCATAACTTAACCCATAAAGTAAACCTAACCTTAACCCTTCCTGTAATGCTATGCCAAACCCCATCCCTCACCCACAACCTCAAACACAAGGAACCATCACCCTAAATATAATTCCACAGAAACCCTCAAACTAAACCCTAATCCTAACTCAAACCTGCACCATAACTACTTCCTAAATCAAACCCTACATCCAACCCTAACTCCATCTGGATGCTTACAAACTCACCCACACCCTCATCTTTGGCCACACCTTATCATAAACATAAACCACCTAAACCTCTCCCTAACCCAAACATTAAACACTAACCCTGACTCTCGACATAACTATATCCACAACCTACACTTATTTTAACCCTAAACCTAACCCTAACCCTGGTCATTAAACTAAACCCTCACCTTCACCTTCATCTTTAATTACACCCAAAGGTAATCCTAATCCTAAACCTTGCTCTAATTCTAACATTGAAAACTAAACCTAACTCTAACTGTAATCCTATATCACCCTGAACCTAATGCTAATCTCAGCCCTAATGCTAACACTATTCCTAACCTTGACCCAACCCTCGGACATACACACAGGGAATAGTAACCTTAACCCTAAATCTAATACTAACCCAAATCCTAACTCGAAACCGAATCTTAACTTCATACTAAACCTAACCCTGCACCAAATACTAATGCTATACCTAATCATATCCCTACCCCCACACTCTCACCTAACCTTAACCCTAAACTTAAACCTAGCAAAACCCTAATATTAAACCCTTATCCTAACTAGGTTAGGTTAATTTACATTTGAATTTTTTGGTTATGGTTTGAATTTTGTTAGGATAAAGTGATAGGGTTAGATTTAGCGTACAGTTTTGCTTTAGTCTAATACTGAGGTGTCAGTGAGGCTGAGGGTGAGGTCTTACAGTTAGGGTTAGGTTTAGGGTTAGCTATAGGGGGAGGATACATGCAGGTGAGGGTGTAGGATTTTGGGTCTGGGTAGTGTAAGGTCTAGGTGTAAGGTTAGGGTTAAAATGAAGTTATAATTAGGGTAAAAGTTAAGATTTGGTTTTAGGGTGAGGGCTAATGTTAACTTAGGGTGAGGGTTACAGTTCCCTGTGAGTGTGGTGAGGGTGTTGGTGAGTATTTAGGAGTATGGTTAGGGTTAGGACTAAGGTTAGAATTAGGTCCAGGATGAGGATATGGTAATGATTATAGATAGGTTTCGTTCAAAGAATTAAGTTAAGGATGAGGTAACGGATCACTCTTACTGGTAGGAGTTAGTGAAAGTGATGGGATTGAGACTGAGGTGTTAGAGTTTGTGGCCAGTGTTAAGTGCAGAGTTATGCTAAGGATGATGTTGTGGTTCAGCTTAGAGTTGGTACTTAGATTCAGGGTTTAGATTACTGTTCCCTGTGAGTGTGGGTGAGGGTTTGAGTCAGGGTTAGTCATAGAGGTTGGGTTAGGGATAAGGTTGGCATTAGCTCCAGGGTGACTATATGGTTACTGTTAGAGTTAGGTTTAGTTTTCAGTGCTAGGATTATGGTTGGTTTAGGATTATGGTTGCTATTAGGTGTAATTGAAGATGAAGATCAAAGTGAGTGTTTAATTTAGTGGCCAGGTTTAAGGTTAGGATTAGGGTTATGGTTAAGTGTAGGTTGCAGATATAGTTACACTGAGAGCCAGAGTTAGTGTTTAATGTTAGGGCTAGGTTTAGGTTTAGGGTTATGGTAAGGTGTGGGTGAAGATGAGGGTGAGGGCAAGGGAGCAGGCATACAGGTAGGGTCAGTGTTGGGTATAGGGTTTGCTTTAGGAAGAAGTTATGCTGAGGGTTTAAGTTTGTATTTAGGGTTTAGGCTGTGGGTCACTATTAGAGTTAGGTGTATGGTTACATTCTGTGTGAGTGAAGGTTAGGGTGAGGGCTAGGGGTTGGGTATAGGCTTATACTGAGGGTAAAGTTTAGGTTTTCGGTTAGGATTCATGTAGGATTAGGTTTATGGTTAAGTTATGGTTTCAGTATTGTTAGTCTGAAGCATTAGGTTTAGGGTTAGTGTAAAGTTTTGCTTTAGATAAACAGTGAGGTGTGAGTGAGTGTGAGGCTGAGGCCCCAGTATTTGGGTTTAGGTTCAGGTTAGGGTTAAGGAAGGATTAGGGTTTGGTTTAGCTGTAGATTGAGGATATGACTACTATGAGATTTACAGTTATGCTTTAATGTTAGGGTTAGCGCAGAATTTAGGATTAGGATTACAGTTAGGTGTGGCTTATAGTGAGGGTGAGTGGGTAGTGGTATGGGTATGATTAGGATGAAGTTATGGTTCAGGTTAGACTTAGGGTTTGGGTTTAAGGTAAGGCTTAGTATTAGATTTAGGGTTAGTGTTATCTCTCCGTGTGTGTGTGGGTGAGGATCAGGGTCAGGGTTAGGAATAGGGTTAGGGTTAGAGCTAAGGTTAGCATTAGGTTTATGGTAAGTATATGATTACGGTGAGAGTTAGGTTTAGTTTTCAATGTTAGGAATACTGTTAGGTTGAGGATTAGGTTTACCATTAGGTGTAATTGAAGATGAAGGTGAAGGTGAGTGTTTAGTTTAGTGGCCAGGGTTAAGATTATGGTTATGGTTATAGTTAAGTATAGGCTGCAGATATAGTTACAGTGAGAGTCAGGGTTTGTGTTTTATGTTAGGGTTAGGGTGAGTGTTAGGTTTATGATTTAAATTAAGGAATGGGTGAAACTGAGGTTGAGGGTGGGTGGGTAGGCATCAAGGTAGGGTTAATGTTGGGTGTCGGGTTTGGTTTAGGAAGAAGTTTTGGTCTGGGTTTGAGTTAGGATTAGGGTTTAGATTGAGGGTTCCTCTTTAGAGTTACATTAAGAGTTATGGTTCATTGTGATTGAGTGTGAGGGTGAGGGTTGTGGTTTGGTGTAGTTTTGCAGCAAGAGTTAGGGTTAGGTTTAGATTAAGGGTTAAGTTATGGTTTCAGTTTTGCTAGAGTGAAGGGATTGGGTTAGATTTAGGGTAAAGTTTTCCTTTAGACTAACACTGAGTTGGGTCTTATGGTTAGGGTTAGGTTTACGTTTAGACTTAGCTGTAGGGGTGGATATGGTTGCACTGAGAGTTAGGGTGAGGGTTTAATGTGAGGGTTAGGGCTAGGTTTAGGTTTCAGGTTCAGATTTATGGTTAGGTGCTGGTGAAGGTGAGGGTAAGGGTGGAGGGATTTGCGTCTGGGTAGGATAAGGTCTAGGTATAATGTTAAGTTTAAGATGAAATTATGTTTAAGGTTAGAGTTAGGATTTGGGTTTAGGGTGAGGATTAGTGTTAGATTTTGGGTTAGGGTTATGGTTTCCTGTGAGCGTGGGTGAGGGCGTGATGAGGGTTTAGGAGTAGGGTGTGTGTTAGGGCTATGATTGGCATTAAGTCCAGGGTGAGGATCTGGTGATGGTTAGAGTTAGGTTTAGTTTCCAGTGTTAGGATTGGGGTTAGCTTTAGGATTAGGATTAGAATTACAATTAGGAGTTGGAGAAGCTCATGGTGTGAGTGTGTTTAGGATTTGTGAGCAGGGTTAGGGTTAGGGTTAAGGTTTAGTGTAGGGTGTGTATATACTTACTTTGAGAGTTAAGGTTAGTATTTAATGTTAGGGTTATGGCTAGGTTTAGGTTTAGGGTTTTTGTAAGGTGTTGGAGAAAATGAGGGTGTGGGTGAGAGGGTAGACATATAGGTAGGGTCAGTTTTGGGTGTAGGATTTGCTTTAGGATTTGAGTTAGGATTAGGGTTTATGCTTTGGGTTGCTGTTAGGGTTAAGTGTAGAGTTACGTTCTGTGTGAGAGAATGTTAGGGTGAGGGTTAATGGTTGGGTGTAGGGTTAAAGTGAGGATTAGGTTTAGGTTTTCATTAGGGTTTGGGTTAGGGTTGTATTTAGGAGTAAATTATGGTTTCAGTATTGTTAATGTGAAGAATTAGGGTTTTGATTTAGATGAAGAGTAAAGCGTGAGTGAGCTTGATGCTGAAGGCCTAGGGTTTGTGTTAGCATAATGTTAGGATTAGGTGTAGCTCTAGGTTGAGGGTATGGCTATGGTGAGAGTCATTGTTAGGATTCAATGTTAGGTTTAGGGCTAGGTTTAGGTTTATGGTTATGATTAGGTGTGGGTTAAGGGGAGGATGAGGATGTATTGGTATGGGTAAGGTTAGGGTTAGGGTTCAGTGAAGGGTTAGGTTTTGGATGAAATTATGATTTGGGTTAGAGTTAGGATTTGGTTTTACGGTGAAGGTTAGCATTAGATTTTGGGTTAGGGTTACGGTTCCCTGTGAGTGTACATGAGAGTCAGAGTCAGGGTTAGGTGTAGGGTTAAGTTTAGGGCTAAGGTTTGTACTGGGTCCATGATAAGTATATGGTTACAGAGAGGGTTAGGTTTAGTTTTCAATGTTAAGATTAGAGTTAGGTGAGGATTAGGATTACCATTATGTTTAATTGAAGATAAAAGGGAAGGTGAGTGTGTAGTTTAATGGCCAGGGTTAGGATTAGGATTAGGGTTAAAGACAAGTGTAGTGTGCAGAAATAGTTAAGTTGAGAGTCAGGATTTGTGTTTTATGTAAGGTACAGGACTAGGTTTGGGTTTATGATTATGATAAGATACTGGTGAAATTGAGTGAGAGGGTGAGGGGTTACATGTATGGGTTAGGTTAGGGTTAGGTTTCAGTATTAGGTTAGAGTCAAGTTCAGGATTCCCATTAAATGTGAGTGAGGTCAGGTTAATAGTGAGGGTTTAGGGTTAGTGACAAGGATTAGGGAAAGAGTTAGGATTAGGATTTAGGATTAAGTTTAGGGTTAAGGTTCTGTGTAAGTGGAAGTGAGCATAAGAGCTTAGGCACACGGTTTGTGTTTTTGCCAAGATAAGCACTTGTTCCAGGGTGAGGATTTGGTTAAGGTTAGAGTTAGGTTTAGTGTTTAATGTTATGTTTAGTGTTCAGTTTAGGATTAGGGTTACTGTTAGGTTGAGTGAGGTGAGGTTGAGGGTGTGTGTTTAGGGTGAGCGACCAGGATTATGTTAATGGTTAGACTTAGAGTTAACTATAGGTTGTGGATATGCTTAGGCTTAGATTTACAGTTAGTATACAATGTTAGGTTAAGGGCTAGGTTTAGTTTTAGGCTTATGGTTAGGTGTTGGTGAAATTGTTGTGAGAGTGAGGGTTTAGCTGTACAGGGAGGGTTATGGTTATATGTACATTTAGGTTGAAGAAGAATTTATGATCAGGTTTAGAGTGAGGGTTAGGGTTCAGAGTGAGGATTAGCATTAGTGTTATGTTTGGGTTACAATTCTGTGTGAGTGAGGGTGACGGTTAGGTTTTAGGTATAGGATTAAGACTAGGGGTAAGATTAGCATTAGGTCCAACATGTCAATTTGTTACCATTTGAGTTAGAATTACCTTTCAGTGTTAGGATAGGGTTATATTGAGGATTAGGTTTCCTATTAGGTGTGAGTGAAAGTGGGGATGAGGTGTGTGGTTAGAATTAGTAGCGAGGGTTAGGGTTGGTGTTAGGTATAGTGTTAAGTACATAGCAGATACAGTTATGGTGAGAGTTAGGGCTAGGCTTTCATGGTAGTGTTAATGCTAGATTTAGTTTAAGGCTTATGGGTAACTGTGGGTGAAATTGATTATGAGGGTGAGTGGGTAGGTGTTCGGGTAGGTCAGGGTTAGCTTTAGGTTTAGGATTAGGTTTTGGATGAAAGCTTCTTAGGGTTTGAGTTAGGATAAGGGTTTAGGTTGAAGGTTACATTGGATATAGGGTTAGGATTACTGTTCCTTGTGAATGAGGGTGAGTGGTGATGCACAGGGTTAGGTTTAGGATTCAGGTTAGCATTAGGTGCATGGCAAGATACAATTATGGTTAGAGCTAGGTTTCATTTTCAGTGTTAGTATTAGGATTAAGTTGAGGATTATGGTTCCTATTAGGCGTGAGTGAAGTTGAAGGTGAGGTCAGTGGTAAGGATTAGTGTCCAGTGTTGGGTTTAAGTGTAGATTGCAGATACAGTTACAGTAAGAGTCCTGGTTATGCTTTAATGTTAGAGTTAGGGCTAGCATAGGTTTAGGCTTATGGTTAGGTGTGGGTGAAACTGAGTGTGAGGGTGAAGGGGTATGTGTACATGTAGGGTTAGGGTTAGGTGAGGGTTAGGTTGAGGAAGAAGTTATGATGAGGCTTACAATCA